>NW_023365718.1:33348-35536 GCF_000003815.2 Branchiostoma floridae
CTCGTTCGCTACGCTCACTCGGTGGTTTATTCGGTGGTTATCGCACCTGACCAGGGATTATCTCACCATATACACCTCGGGCCGGGGCATTAACCCTTTATTATCATTATTGTGTCCATTTAAAACAAATAGCAAGATATGTATCAGTATTTTGGGTGAAATGAGTCTGTATGAAATTTTTTTCTGACCTTCATCTTAGTTCTCTCCGTTGTAGACTGATTTTTGTCCAGTCCGATCCTCCTAAGAAAATCTCGGAGGTAGCCAAACATGATGAGAATAGCGAGGCTGATGTACGTCCAACAAGCTGCCAAGAAAGGTGCTGACTCATAGTCTTGAGGGGACTTACGACCAACCTAAAGTGGTACAGGGAAAGACATCCGTGCATGAAATAACACCAACACAAACACTACAGCTACACCAGCTGCTACTTGTAGGGTAAGATGGTTTGCATGTAAAAATAGACTTCATTGTGCTACGGATCATTAAAGTAATACACTGCTAAGTTGAAGAACCTTAGGTCAACTGGTTATTTGTAGACCTATGTTATCAGCTGTGCTGCCTATAGGTATGTGTACTGTACTGGTCGCATTTTGAATAAATAAACAAATAAACCGGTGATTGTGACAAATGTAAAACATATATAGCAACATTAACTATTACTAAGTATTTTATTTTCACTTTTGTTGTTGATAAATGCACATATATTGGGTCATTGATGCACGAGGGGTATTTTTATATGTTGTTACATCAACAAAACAAATCATACAAAAGATATGAGAATGACCACGTAGTGCACCAACTGCATGAACTTTTGCCAGTTTTGAAAAAGAACACTTTACAACAATACAATATAACTATAACAGACTTACATTCTTACATCTTCCCCAGGTAGGCTTTAGGGCCTGTCAGTTGAGAGCATCGTCTCTTCCACTCTTCCCGATCATGGAAGATCCCCTCCTCTTCCAGTCTAACTAGTCTGCCCAGTCTGTACTTTGTCAGTATCTCCTGTATGTTGTCCCTCCATCTCTTTCTGGGTCTACCTAAGGGACGCTTGCCCTTTGGTTTGTACTGGAGGGCTATCTTTGGAATTCTTCCCTCGTCCATTCTTTCAACATGTCCAAGCCATCTTAGGGCTGCTCTTTCTATGTCTTGTTCTATTGATGTTATGCCTAAGGTTTCTCTGAGGTACGTGTTTCTCAGTCTGTCAGCCCTCGTTTTGCCTAGCATGGTACGGACGACTTTCATTTCTGCGGCCTGTAGTCTACTGATGTCTTTCTTAGTTAGCACCCAAGACTCGCAACCATACAGAAGGACTGGTTTTAAGATGGTGTTGAAGATAGTTTTCTTCACTTCGTTGGAGACTAGTCTGTCTCTGAGAACTGGTTGGAGGGCAGCAGCTTGTCTGCTGAAGTTACTGATCCTCTCTGTGATCTCAGCTTTGTTTCCTGATTCTCGGGTTGTGACTGAGCCCAGGTACTTAGCCTGCTCAACCCTCCCCATAGTATCTCCATTCACTGTAATTTCTGCCTTGGGGGGGTTTCTGCCAAAGATCAGAACTTCTGTTTTGCCACTGGCTTTGTTCATTTTCAGTCCTGCGTTAGTGAACTCATTGTCATATCTTTCTAGGGCCAGTTTTATTGCCTCTATGCTTCTTTCCCATTGGCAAATGTCATCTGCATATCCAAAAGTTTGAAAAATGTCAGTCTGTTCTTTGTTGACTTCTTGGAGGACGGTATCCAGATATGCAATGAAAAGTATTGGGGAGAGAACACTGCCCTGTTTAACACCACTTTTGACATCAAACCACTTGTTGTGGGGATACCCGGTCATGACAGTGCAGGTGCATGGGTCATATGTGCTTTTGATTGCTTCTAGCAGTCTTCCTTTTATATCATACTTTGTGCTGAGAACATTCCAAAGGTTTTGACGTGGCACAGAGTCAAATGCCTTGGTTAGATCAATAAAGGCGATGTACAGGTCTTGGTTGTATTCCCACGATTTCTCAGTTAGCTGTCTGATCGCGAAGATCAGATCTGACGTGCTCCTGCCTTTTCGGTAGGCATGTTGCCATTCTTGGAGTTTCGGTTCGATTTTTGCCCTTGCTCTTTTCTCGAGAATTCGTTCATAGATCTTGCATGCATGTGGCATGAGGGATATCCCTCTGTGATTACTGCAGTTGTTACGGTCT
>NW_023365718.1:35684-37061 GCF_000003815.2 Branchiostoma floridae
ATGCTCTTACCCCATTCTGTGGGTATCTTTCCAGAGTCATGCCCTGTTGATGATTTTGAGGAGAAGATTTTTGATGTTTGGTTGATCTAAAAGTTCTACTGGGATTTTGTCAGGGCCGGGGGCCTTGGCATTTTTCATTCTCTTGAATGCCATCTCTAGCTCTTCCATTGTTATTTCTTGGTCGGTATCATTGTCTGTGCTTTCAGGATCATACTCTACATCATTGTCATGGTTCAAAATGGGATGGTCTACATTTAACAAAGTTTGGAAATGATGAGTCCATGTTTCTGCAATCTTATCCGGATTAGATGTCAAGTTTCCAGTTTTATCCTTAAATACATTTCTGGTTTCTTGGGGTTTTCTCATAGATTTTGCCAGTTTGTATACTCTTTTCTTAGAGTTTTTGTTGTCTTCATTCAGTTCTTTTGCTAAGAGTTCCCAACTGTCTTTCTTCGCTTGCTTTATGATTTTGTTGGTTTCATTTCGTTGTTTGACATATTGTTGTCTGGTATCCGTATTCTTAGCTTTTAGCCATCTCCTGTATGCCTGGTTTTTATGTTTAATACTTTCTTTGACTGTGTCATTCCACCAGGGGGTTCGCCTTTTCCTGGTACCTCCTGTCTTTTGGATTCCAAGTGTCTCAGCTGCATTTTTGAAGATTTTCTCTTGGAATTCTTTCCAGCATTGATTCAAGTCATTCGCTTCTGGTAAGGTCATTTTTTCACATTTGTTGTAGTATGCAGTTTGGATCTCTGGATTTTTTAAGTTTTCGACCTTTATTTTCTTAGTTGCTCTGGGGTTGTTTTTCCTCAGCTTTTTTGTGTTGAGGTCAGCGATTAGGAGTCGGTGGTCTGAGTCTAAAGACTCTCCTGGCATTACTTTCACATCGTTTATGATACGCTTGTCTGATGATAATATATAGTCAATTATGGATACATGATCATATTGTCCGATGTTTTTGTTCCAGCGATAGCGCGTCATTGTATGGCTGTATTGATGTCGGAAGAAGCCATTCATGATTGCAAGGCTATTCCTTAGGCAGAAATCAATGAGTCTTTCTCCTTCCTCATTCTGCGTTTCTTCACCAAAAGGTCCCAATGTGCTTTCTATTCCACTCCTATTTCTTCCTACCCTCCCATTAAAGTCACCAATCACAATATGTGCTGTCATGGAAGGTAACTGAGAAATGGCTGTCTCGAGCTGAGCATAGAAGCTGTCTTTCTCTTCCTCTGATCGTCCTTGTTGTGGAGCATAAATTTGGGTAAAGCCATACACATTGTCCTTTACCTTTATCTGTACACTCACAATTCTTTCATTCGTTATAGTGATATTTTGAATGTTGTCTTTTAAAACGGGGTCCTACAATGATAGCAACTA
>NW_023365718.1:37629-59360 GCF_000003815.2 Branchiostoma floridae
AAAAAAAACGTTTCTTTTCTATACAATTAGTTGACCGGTCTGTAAAACTTAAGGTCGCAGAAAGAGCGCGGCGAGAGCGCCGCCCTAATGGAAAGCAGGTATATGTGTGAGTCATGTAGGAGAAAGTTTTCACTACCTTAATGATACTCACCATGATTTATGCAGCTGGACAGAAGGAACTTGGATATCAGCTGGAAGACACTAACTGTTTCCTGAAAGGCAAGCTGTACCTTGAGCTCATGAGATATTTATGGTCCTTTCTCACCCATGCCCTAGTTTTACGAGGACGGCGCTTTCATTTTAAGGTGGGGTCACACCTGCGTATATATTTAAGTCCGCATGAGGCACGCGTGGGAGTATTTGCCTTCACCAGGCTCCACAGGTCGTTGTAAAAATAATAGAAATTGGACAAACGTTAACAGGTAACATGCCAGACGAGTTAGCTGGGTCGCTAACCATACTTCTCGGTCAGGTAACTAATCTGGCATGTTATGTATCTATATTTGTCCAATTTTTACTATTTCTCCCGTGACCTGTGGAGCCTGGTAGAGACTAGGAGCTTCATACGCAGCTCAAATGGACTCGAATATATACGCATGTGTGACCCCACCTTAAAATAGTAAATTTGCTAGGGCGCGGTTTTAAAAATCACCAAGGTTGCCATATGTTGTTTCCTTTATTGCAAATTTAGTATCAGCTGTTGACATTCGATGCCAGTGATATTGTAAGAATTGTGATATAACAGGTGAGACCTGGGCACCGTTCCAATGTTATTTACCCATATTGGCTATTTGTAATACCCCTTCTCCACTATGACGGCACTCTCGCCGCGCTCTTCCATGAGACCTAAAATCTTTCAGATCGCTAAACGAATTGTATCTTTTTACGCTTTATTCGTTTTGCTGTCATCTGGGTCAAGCTTTTACATTTTGCATGATTTACCTAGTATGAAAGTTCCACATATCTTAGTATGTAGGTCACAGTGAGAGCGCAGCACGATCATCATCAGGTGGAAAGGGGGCCTAAGCATAAAAGAAACGGTTGTACCCAAAAGTCGCTGGGTGTCTCGTCCACAACCAAGAGTTATTATAATACTAGCTCTATATACTGCGTGAAATCAGGAAATACCACCTTGTGACGTAAGCAGCAAATTTTTTAGGTAAGGTTACAAACTCATTTCAGGTTCGCTAAGAAATTTCGTCTTGTTCTTGTATTCTTTGCTATCTTATGAGCAATTTGCCTTCTCGGTGTGCTTAGCGTACCTCATTTATTCCGAAAATGTGTACGATAAACAAAGTGTCTATGCGTATAGGGAATGCATGGGTAGGGTCTGCATGGGTTTAGTGAGTGTCAGTATTGTTTTATAAAACACACATCACGTAATTCATCCCAAGTTGAATTCCACAAAATTCGGCTAATTATGTATTTATTGACACATTATCTATTGCAAAACAATACTTCCTTCTGGAATGGAATGCCCCTTTAACCCAACCATACTTTGCAAGGATGTGTGAATTGCTATCTTTCCAACCCCCTGAACCATTTACAAAAAATGGTAGAAAATGGTAAATAATGGTAGAATGCTGTTATCATTATTTAGAAACCATTAGAAGTATCCAATTCCACACCATGAATATTTCCAAAGTTTTACAGGACGAGGGAAATATTTATAAAGTTGAAACAGTGTTAAAAATATTTCTGAAGTATCAAATGTCCTAGACATATAATTACAAAACTTTAAAATCAATTGTAAACAATGGGAAGAAACATCCGCACGGTGTATTGGAATCGACTCTATAGATTATAGCTTATCACAATCCAATAAACGTTTTTAAATGTTACCTTTGGAAGACTTTTAAATACCGGATGCTATTTAGCCTCTGCTACATGTGTTATTGCTGGAATATGAGGTAACTGGATGCAAAAATTATCACAGTCACTTCCTCAAGTAGCCTCAGATTTAAATGCACATTAATAGTAACAGCAGCGAACAAATTTCCACAAAAGTGTTATCATTTGATGCGTGAACAAAAAAATTAATCTAAAGACCTCAATATTTCTTGCCTGTCTAAATGCCCTGATCTCTATACAAAAAGGCTGCGGCACACTAATGAACACCTTATCACAAGACACTGTCTCACTCATTTGAATACATATTAGGAGAGTCTTGATAAACGAGCTATTTGACACTTTCCTAATCTACGATCACCCAGCAGCGTCGGTCATGCTTCAACTGTACCGCTGTAAGTACAGTGACCGCAGTAAGTGTAGTGACCGACCTTGCTGTCGCGACACCGCTCCGGCTGGGATGGGAGAGTTTGCTAATCTTACCTCGATCGGAAACTGCCGGCGTTCCTGACACAACTTACATTATTAAGCACACAAACGACAACAGTGACGTGCATACCTACCTACCTACAAGCATAGTCTCTTGACCTCCAGGTCGTTTGGGACAATTACCGCATGTGACACTGCAGTAGACATGGTAAAATGGATAACGTTATACGCACGTAAATTTCGATAGCATGGTCGTATAGCAAAAAAAAATCCACAGGGTGCTAGTGTTAATTAAATGAAATATAACACCGGACATATTATGTTGATATGATGGATTTGAGGGTTAAAAACATACATTTTCGTTGAAAAATATTATGTTTATTTCATGTGCCCTGTCCACGGTGGAGACAACGTTCTGGACACGGATGACAGATTACCTCATGTAGATTTAGTTTGTCCGTCGCTATTTTGTTGTATATTGATTCATCGTAACTTTTTTGGGTCAAAATATGTAAAAAGGACATGTTTTTCTCATCTTTGGATGAGCCGCTCTTAAGGAAATCCCTACATCACTAAACCAAATAGCTATCAATATATTTCTTTAAAAAATGATTATAGATATAAATTTACCTTTATTGACAGCAAAAGTAATGTTGCCAACGAGGAAGAAGCACGTAAATGTGACGGTAACGATCCTTCAGAACCGCTGCTAGCGCCGCTGTCGTTTTCCCGCCATTTCACATCCCGGGAGTTCGCCCGTTCGACCGAACGGTGTTCGGACGGTACCATTTATGCGGCTTGCCTTCCACAGGGGCTTTTTTCTGTTACTCCCATCGAATTATGTCAATATTTAATAAATACTGTGTAGAATTTGGAAAAGGCGTTTTGAATATTATAGAAATGCGTCTTTAGCTGTATTGTGTTACAGGTAGGCTTGTTTTGGAATGCTAGATCTGGAGCTTGGAGACGAAGACGTTTTGTCTAAATAACATTTAGGGTACGTGCAATGCGCAGCATGGGACTATCAGTTTAAAGATCCGAGGCGGCAGTGGAAACACTGTGCTGAATGGAGTTTGTATGCACTGTAATGTTAGTTCACCTTTATCCGCAGGGTATCCTATATCCGTTATGCTGCTAAACAGGGTATTCAGGTATACCAAGTCGATGGACGGTAGTTTTAAATTATGATATTGTCAAAATATTGCAGTTTAAAAGCACCATCCGTCGACTTGATACCCCTAAATACATTGTTCTTAAAAAGAATGGATAAAGATTAACCTTTGGATAAAGGTGAACTAGTGTTAGGTTTCTAATTACTTATCTCAAGATAGAATTTGATGTTTACAATTATTATGGCTTTCCAGATTTTCTGATGTTTTCAAAAGCTTATTTGACGAACAAAGCTTTCTTTTGCTGTTTGGTATTGTTTTTTTTTTTGGTATCGGAGATGTTATCTTTTGTCAAGGACCGGGTATGATAGACAAAAATCCGTTTCGCTAGCTTTTTAGGTTTACCAAACATGACAAACGAGCAGATACAAGCAGAACAATGCGGGACCTGAGCACGCGCCAAAACCTCAGGCAAGGACGTTTGAGATGTCAAACTTTCAACAAGGTTTCTGAAGATACTGTAAATGCAGAAACTTCGAGGCTATTTAATGTTCGCGGTTTTCGCGGAGTCCGCTTCACCACGAACATAAAACCACCGCGAACATTTTCCTATGGCAGTAAGAGACTACAGTACATGGTAAACCGCGAATTTAAACCAACGTGAAAAGTCATTTTCCTGCAAGCGCGAAATTAAATCCATTTACAGTATCTAAAGGTTAGAGAAACATGTTGCGCAAGCGTGTAGGCGTGACAACAATTAAATATTCTAAAAAGAGGACTACCAGTGAAGTAATACGGCCGGTAGGGAGTTGCAGGTCACGAAAAGGGCTCTACCATATGGGTACTGTATGTTCCATATCCTTTTAAAGCAACTTACTTGAGAATGTACATGTAGTAGGACACAAAGAGGTTTAGCTCACATGACTCACCTTCTCATACACTGTAACGTGTTTCAATGGAATTTTCGTGATTGGATTTCTAAATTTGAGATTGTGAAAGTTTAAAGGAAACAAAATAAATCTTTCACACCCAACAAACTCTCCCCAGAGAAGAAGGACTAAACAGAGATGTTTGAGAATTTCTTGAAATTCTGGTCGTAAGTTAGTTGACCTTTAGGGCGGAAATGCAGACACTCTGTATAGTTATTTCAAAGAGTCGACTCCTAGAAAATACAGCGCGTGAAAGAGTTCTGAGGAGATAGACATTTTGATTTATGGCATTGCATAACGGTTCGTTCAAGTAATGTTTCAGACCGTAATTATCCCCGTGCTTATCTGTGTGTACTAAAGTGTACGTAGTTTCCAAGCAGATAATGGTAGGAGATATGGTAACCATTTACCGTTCTATCCACATAGCATCTCATACCAAATATGATTCTCATATACTAACACAGTACCATATAGTCATTTACTCATTGAACTTGAGACGGATTTAATGTTGACGTATTTTATTGTATACAATCAAAAATTACATTTGCATCGTTTAAAATTCGTGGTGACATATTACTCGTCTTGCAAATACTAGACTGTCACAAATGGTCTGTAAAGAATAGATAAAACACACTTACTTTTCATAGATTTGCACCGAAACTATGATAAACAAAACTGATGCAATTTTTTTTCTTATGAAATGATAAGTGCAGAACTGCCGTTTTAAAGAATAATAATTTTCCTAGTTGGGTTCCTGAATTATAAGGTAAGTCTAAATATACGCATACGTTATCAGCATTAATGTCATATCGTTTTATCCCTTGCTAAATGAGGAACTTTCTTACGAGTTAGATATGTTTAATATAGCGCAACTACAGCTCATCATCAAAAAACCTCCATCAAGCCTTGTGCTTGCTGCGCTTTTGTACCAATAGCTCATTGCTTACAAGCACTTGTATTTGCAGTTGCAATTCAGACTGCAATAAACATGTAGAATATAAGTGGATACATGTAGCCATACTTAACCCTCAAGCACCCGACCTTTTTTTGCGACTAAAATGACCGAGTTGGGTCCAAACGGACCCCAAAATGTTTTGTTCATGAAATCTCAGTAACATTTTTTATCGGCGATCATTGTATATACATTGCTTCGTCAATGTGAGAGGAATATTTTGAGATGTTAAAGTGTTGCTAATTCCAACTCATTATCATAATTTACGCAAAAGTTCAGAAGGACCACGTTTTGCACTAAACCTATTCCGACCAGATTTTTGTGTCGCATAACCATGAACGGCTAGAGCTAAAGCTACGAAACTTGGTAATTTATCACAAAATATTGTTTGCAAAAGTTTTTGGTCAATAAAGTTTATAATTTTTGGGGGTTGCCATGGCAACCATATTTTAGCAGGCATATTTTAGCCAAAATTTGACAGTTTCAATTTAGAAAAGGTTTTCTTGGTAAACTACACCTGTTTTCTGACAACAATTAAATTCTATGAAATTCAATGTAATTTTCATGACTTAAAATTTATAATTGATGCTAATTTCATGACGTCATTGGTCAAAATCCAAGATAACCGCCCTGATTAGGCAGATTACGTCATAATGTCGTCACATTCCATGTTGATGACACACAAATATTTGTGATGATTTAGGTTTACATTCTTATTATTGTCTAAAGATTTGGTAGTCATACTGGAAGTGGTTAAGGAGTTAGCCTCCAAAGTTTGTTTTAAAAACTGCACATTTTTGCTGGGGTCCGTTTGGACCCCAGAGGGACTGAACACAAACTTTCTTTATAATTTCCACATTATTGTACTAATATTTGAGAAAACTTAGGAGAAGGTAAAAGACATATTGACTGACCAAGTCACAGAAGGATTTTTTTTTCAGATTAAAAATGTTCAAATGGCACTTCAAAATGTACGCCTGGGGTCCAAATGGACCCCACTCGGGTGTTTGAGGGTTAACTACTCCCGTTTAGTTACAATAAGGCTGAATGGACGAGGGTAAATAAAGGCAGTGCTGATGCCGTGGAAATCAGGCTCTGCACCCTCCGGTAACTTCAGGGTGAACTGTTGTAGGGTGTTGGCGAGGAACAAGAATAACTCCATCTTCCCCATCTGCTCACCCCAACACCTGCGATATCCTACAGTAGAGGAAATGACGAAGAAAAATATATTTATAAGGTATGCAGACAGATGCATACTTATATATATGACATATAAACAAGTTCCCATACTCAATTGTTAAAGATGATAGGCACAATGTTACCTGTTGAAAACGGCATGAAGGCGTCGTGTGTCCGTAGCCGTCCGTTCTCGCCCAGGAACCTGGCGGGGTCGAACCTGTGTGGGTCCGGCCAGCGGCTCGGGTCCATGTGGAGGTCCCACAGGTTGACGAACACGTTTGTACCTGCAGGAATGTCGTACCCGAGCAGAGTAGTGTCGTCGGAGGTGCGATGTGGGAGGAGTGGGATGATAGTGGCGATGCGCTGGATCTCCATGATGGTGGCCTCCGTGTACGGCAGGTTGACCCTGTCGCTGAAGGCTGGAGGACGATCCCGCCCCACAACCCTGTCCAGCTCGGCTTGAACCTTCTCCTGCACGTCAGGATACGCCGTGAGGTACAGGAAACCCCAGCATAAGGTAAGGGAAGAGGTTTCTGTTCCCGCGGAAAACAAATCAGCGATTAAGTACGTCAGAGTCATGTCGGGCAGGAAGCCTGGATTGTCCTGTTTTGTCTTGTTGAAGGCGTCGATAAAGTCCCGGATGTCATCCGGTGCTGTGTTTCCGTGCTGACTGATGTACTCTCGGATGTAGCTGTACAGTTCTGCTGTCCGATCCATCAATTCGTTGTACATTTTCCTGAAGCCCGGAAAGAAGCGGAGCACAGGGAAACAGTTTACGATGTATAGTTTATAGAATGTCACATTGATCCGTTCAGCAAGTAGTTGCAAACGACCAAATTTCGGGTCTCCGTACTCAAACCTCTTCCCTACCGCCATGGAGACGATGATGTTAGACACAGAAGTTTCCAGACGATTTTTGAGGTCCACAGGCTGTCCCACTAGAAGCCGTAGTGTGCTGCAGAAGTGACGACACTCCTCCTGAATCTTCTCCTCTAGAATGGTAGTCCCCAGACCAAAGAACCGAAGTGTTGACACAGTGAAGCGGCGAAGTGCCCTCCAACGATCACCGTATGGACAAAAAACTGCACCTGAAACAACGGTTTGGTGTACATGGCTTTCAGTGTAAAGTAACGTGGTTTGAGCATGTAGCCTAGTCAGTCAAATAAGTCAAGATAGTCTACAAGATAGTCATTATCATCAATCAGGAAATGTAATAACAACTTCCTAAAGAACATCGTTAAAGCTTTGTACGTATCTCAATAAGGCCACACTGTTGCGCAAAAACGTATGCATGTGATAATAAGCAAACAACCAAGACCCTGTCTCACACGTCCCTTCCTCACACTGCAAAAACTCCCCTTCCAACTACGTAGCCTGGATTCTCCATAATTTTGCCTGGCACGTTTCAGGAGCCTCGGTTATTTAGCTAGTTTGCCACCCAGGCTAGATGAATCCTCAGCATTGCTGCAAATCCTGGTAAGCTATTCGAAAAAGACATAAAAAGGCTTTTTGATACAAACCAAAGTGCATGTTCACACAACGCACTAGGTAGTAGTCTGGGCGGTTGGAGAAGTGCTTGGCCTTCTGCACCAAGGCCTCCTTTATAGCCTCACTGCCGTTAACAATAACAGCGTCCTGTAGACCGAACCTGACTCTAAAGACGTCTCCGTACTGATAACGCCATTTCGTCAGCTGTAAGTGTATGTCTTTTGTCAGACTGGGGAGGTTACCGAGAACTGGCCATCCAGGCGGGCCTGGTGGAATATTTCTCCGTCCATGTACTGAAAATTTTGCGACCACAGCCAAAGAAACCAGAAAGGCCACAAAACAAACCAGCACAACTGTGATGCTGTGTCCAGACAGTACTACCTGCAGTAGGGACACGATTGTAGCCATTGCGCTGGCCTCTGCCTACTGTGTGAGTGGGCCCGGTAAGTGGGAAGAGGGGTGGGGCTTGGATTTTTTGTTTACATTGTGGCATTCCAAAACCACACGGAGGGGGGGGGGGCAAAATTAATCAGAACTAAGAGAATGTTACATAAATCTCACTGAAATCAATAGAAGGATGATACAAGAGCCGGCCATTCGCACAATCATATTTTCTGATCTTGATCAGCTTCATCAATCAGAAGACCGTTTCCTTGATGGGTTGTCAAACAACTCCCACAAGACACCATTTAACATGAGCAAGCCTCCCAGCGGGAGAGACAAGATCTAGTTGTACAGTTACAAAACAATTTCCCTCGGGGTAAACAAAACATATTGAATACCTTATAACGTACGTGTTGCGACAAGAATGTAACCTGGAGCTCGAAAGCTTTGTAGCGTGTGTGTTGTTGACAGTTTGAAGCACTGACCCGCTCTAGCCTACGCCTCTCGGTTTTTGTGTTCTTTGCCGAAGCTGAAATTGGTATGAAAAACTTTCGTTCTTGTATTTATTTCATCATTCTTTCTTGTAGATATCAACTGGCTCTAGGAGGGACTCTTTACTTGCAGCATAACAAGATAGAACCAAAGAAACCTCAGATAGCATAGGTGCTAGACCCTGCTCGTTTATTGGACAGCCACGGTTACCCTCCTTCAGCGGCCTGTGGGTATTGGTGTAATTTGTGTGTGGGGGGGGGGGAGAGGGTCACCAGGTTTAAGGTCACCAGGTGTTCGGTCGCGTGGAATATATGACGAGAAAGGAACATTTACCGAGAAGCTTGTAGCCTTGCCTAGCTCCCTGCCTCTGGGTATTAGCGTAAATTGTTGGAAAGGGGGAGGGGGGGGGGGGGATTTGCGATTTTCATAGCCACCCCCCTCCCCACAACAACAACTTACGCCGATACCCGCAGGTCATACGTGACTATCACACGGTCCGGTACACTGCACCGGTGAAAACCCCGGTCGAGCCGCGCGTGCCTTTCTGTGCTCGCCGTGACGTCTTACAGGGGGCATCCACAGAAATATAGCACACCATTTCCATATCTAGACATCTCAAAGATTTTTCAAGTTGTTGTTGTGGCAAATAGGCAGACTGAAGAATAGTGTTAGATATTATTGCCATTTTTTAAAAACAAATTTAAACTATTTTCCACGTACCTTGTGAATTTATACTTTAGATTTTTGATGTACTACTGCCTTATTCAATGTTGATGTTAACATGTTCCACTGTAGAATGTATGTAACGTTATGCACGTTCGATGGCACCTAACATCAGCATTGCTTCATGGGATGCCCTCCGTATCCACTTGTTGCAATTTTGAATAATAAATAGATAAGGGTGGCATCGTTTACGTCATGTGGCTCAAAGGTATTAGCGGAATACAAAAATCTAGCAGGCACTGTCTGTATGTTCTGCACAAATTCAAAATTATACTGAACCAATAATAGGGCAGTTGGACATAAGACACCTTATTGAATTGAATCCCATAGCTTCGTACCAAAACATTTTAAACGCTGTGACCTAAGTGTGGTTTCCTTCAAAGCAGATGGTCACAGAAAAGTTCCGTATCATGGTGTTTGTACGACTATGTAAACAGTTTGCAGGAGTGTATGGGTTAAATAGTTACTCAGGGCTGAGACGATAACAACAGTTTGTATTCATCATTCAAGCTCTCTTTGAAAAAAAAAAACTAATACATTTTCCCATCGGGGTAGAATACAATAATTGTGAATGCAGTTTATTTTGTATAGCATCCATAAATCGGGGATATATTCTCTTTAAAACTACAGGTACGTACTAGACAGATAGATGGCGTGTTCCGTATACAGAAACTTGTGAAATGTCGATAGGCACCCTCACTGGGCAACCTGGCTGATAGTAGCACAGTAGCCATCTGTGACAATGTTTCGTAAAATCTACTTGAGATCTAAAAAAACAAGCAAACAAATGTTTCGGTTTGAAAAATGACGGTTTTTAAACATGCTTGCATAGTTCGATGATGCTGTAACATTCCTCCAGGAATATTGACATGCAATGCTACATTTATTATTGATGTAACTTACTTAGTACCATCCCCCATAGTGTAGCCTAAAGTGTTCTAGCAGTCTAGTCAGTACATCGTAGATAGCTAATGTTAGTATGCTAAGCCAAATGATATGGCAAGATGTGTATAGCTTTAATGTAACTAGAGGTCCACGACAAATAATTCTACATTTACAACCAAGATTACTTTGCACCATTCGTACATTTGGATATACTTGTCTTTCCTACCTTAGAACAAAAGAAGTAATGATGATTATTGTAGTAAACGTAGATTCGCGTAGTACAGAGAAACGTAAAACATTCTACTTTAAAAGTATCATTTACAACATGACTAGGCTGTCAGTGCTGTGAAAATGACGACCAACATACAGCCCAGTGAAACCCATAAAAAATATTTTTGGCACAATACAAATTGTAGTATATGTTTTTATTTCGCTTTTTTTTACTTTTTTTTCAACCTTGATAAATCTTCCGCCTAAGCTGTTTTCACTTCCGATTAAGGCCTTAACTTATATTAAGTACATTTTTGTACTACGTAACATCATTGGCATCACCGATTGCACATTTCTTTTACAGTTCCAAGGCCGGAGAACATCTTTGATCTCTATCCGCGGCGCTCACCAAGAACATCTGTCCTGGCAACATGGACGTTAGATCAAAGTCTTCGACTGTCCTGCTCTTTTTTCTCGGTCTTCTGGTTAGGCACATCATCAGTGGAGAGAACGTTCTGTTAGTTCCTACACCATGTGCTGAGAGCCACTGGTTCACGTTAGCGAACATCGGACAGGCTTTAGTACGCAGGGGCCATGTCGTCACGGTCGTTGTACCAGAAGACATAGCCGAGAAACGACGAGCGGGAAGGCCTGAATTCAAGTTTGAGACGTTCCGTGAGCAAGGAACATTTGTATCATTGAAGGAAGCTGAGGACAATCATCATTCAAATACAAAGTCAGGGACGTCGATCCTCCAGTATGCACAAGGGTTTATTAATGTAACTAACGTAATAACCAAACACTGTGACCTGCTACTGGGGGACATTGACCTGATGAGTCGGCTGAAGGCAGCACAGCACCGTCTTGTCGTTTATGACTCCTGTATTCCAGTCGGCGCCATACTTGCAGCACATAAGGACGTCCAGGTCCCTTCTATCGCCATGTTGCGTGGTGATCATTATTTCCTTGACATCAAAGCCACAGGTGTCCCGCTCCCTTTGTCATATGTGCCGTTTGTGGGCTTTGATTTTACCGACCACATGACCTTTGTACAGCGAATACAGAATGTTGTTTTCTACACTCTGCTACCCATGTTGGGGCGTTGGCTTGCGAGTAACACGTATGACGGACTGGTCAGTAAGTACGTAGGTAAAAACGAGACTATCCAGAGCGTCGTGTCTAATACCGACCTGTGGCTGTATCAAACAGACCATGTTCTGGATTTCCCCGGTCCCTCCATGCCCAACATGGTTCGAATCGGCGGGTTACATGTAGGAGCAGCCACTCCTCTCCCTAAGGTGAGTTTTACTGAATTTTACTGAGTTTATTGAACGAATGAAGACCATTTTGTACATACATACACACTGGGTTCAGTACAGGTCACAACAAATGATACAACATTATACAATGATACAATGAATCTACACTACTCAAGAATCGTATTCTACTGCGTACATTCGGCTTCTTCTCGTTTCTTTGTGATATTGAAAATGTAAGAACAGATATGCTTTATAAGTGAAGGTTTGTCTAGATTCATAAGGAATATAAATTTGTCTATATTACTTAGTTGTATGAAGTGGGGGAACATGGGTTCTATTAGTCTGTAGAGTTCAGCTCTCTCTTTCTTGTACAAACTACATTCTACTACAAATTGATGTTCGTCTTCTAACTTATCTAGATTGCAGTATCTACATATTCTTTGTTCTAGAGGGTTGCGGTTATGTCTTCCGGTTTCAATGTGTAGTTTGTGGCAACTAATTTGTAGTTTTTTGACGGCCGTCCTGTGCCGAATATTGTCAATATTCATGTATTGTTCCACATTATAGGTGGACTTGAACAGTCTATAAGACCTCAATTGTTTTTAGCAGATCCACATTTCTTGTCATTGTGTATCTCTCTTAGAAAGGTTTGAAAATAAATGTCTTTCAGACGCTGATTGATAGAATAGATAATTTCAGACGAATTTGTATTATGCTGTAGAGGACAATGCCATACATAACCATAACCGCATTCCTCCAGTGATTGACGAACTCCTAAAGCCAAACACTTGGCTCCAGCTTTGTTTTAATCTATCTGAATAGAGAGGGCGTTTGACTGGAAACTGTCTGCTGGTACTTTCTGGCGAAGTCTAATTAAGTGTTTAATAGCATTGAGGGAGGCTTCCAGATGAATGGGAAACCTCCCTAACTCGGCTCTAGCGGCGAGGCCACATGTGGATCTTGTAGGCACGTGTAGGGTTTGCTTACAGAATTATAGATGTATTGATTCGATAGGACAGGATTTGGAGTTTTTAACAGAACCGCAGATTTCCGATCCATAAAGAATTATGGGCTTAACGCAGGTATCAAAAAGTTTGTTTCCGACAGACAGAGGCGCATCGGCTTTGTCTAGGGATTGATTTATCCCAAATTAAGCTTTCAGTCCCCTACTGTACAAGTGTTTGTTGTTCGCCTTGAAAGTACCCGCAGAATTGACAACAATACCTAAATAACAATAGGTTGTCACTATTTCAACAGGATTGTTCAAATCAAGGAGGTTAAAAATAATATCCCTGTCTGACATCACAGTTTGTGACAAAGGTTCAGTCAGACATTGACTGTATTTCACACGATTTGTGGTTTTTGAATACATGTCTTTGATGGTTCGGGGAAAGTTGCCCTGTATACCTAACTTGTTTGATTTGTAAAGGAGTCCATTTCTCCAGACGGAGTCGAACGCTTTACTAAAATCTACGAAACATGCAAAGAGACCGGGATTTTTATTTAGATACTTGCTAACTAAAGTACTTAACACAAAAAGATTATCTGTAGTTCTAAAGTTCTTCCTGAACCCTGCCTGATGGGGTTTAAAAAAGATGATTGTTTTCGGCATAACTAACTAAACGATTGTTTAATATTGAGGAGAATAGTTTAACCTTGGTTTACCTTAGCAGCTAATTATGAAAATTCCGCGGTATTTGTTTAGATCTGGGAGAGACGGGTCACCGGATTTGTGAATTGGAACGATGTGACTAAGAGACCACTCCTTTGGGTAATACCCGTTTTGCAGACAATTGTTAAAAAGTTGCAGGAGTGGCGTTTGAAGTACCGATTTACCGAATTTCAACATTTCATTTAAGATCAAATCGTTTGCACTCGATTTAGTGTTCTTGAGGTTTGAATTGGCATTATCTAATTCTTCTGACGTTATAGGGGAATCTAGAACAGATTGATTTTTAGCGGAGGACGACGGAATTAGTTGATCGTTTTCCGGAATTGGAGAGTCATTCGTACCATTATTAGGGAATTTGTCTAAATTGCTAAAATGTTCAAATCACTCTTCTTCTGAGATTTGGCTACTTTTTTGCGTTTTCGTCGGTTTTAGCTCATTAACTAAGTTCCAAAAGGCGCCTGGATTTTTGTCTTTGAGGGAAGACAATTGGGTCATGATTTGTTTGTGAAAGTCTGTTTTCTTCTTTTTATCAGTTTTATCAAATTCTTTCTTTCTTTTGAACTATCTTCCCCTTATGTCGGAGTTAAATGTTTGTTTAACAGTAAATATGTTAGGTTCTTTATTTCTCGTTTTAATTCAATACGACTCTTGTCAAACCATTGTTTGTTTTGTGGTAGCTGCGGACGTTTCTTATGTTTCGTTATCTGTACTAATAGGGACTTGAAACCACCGTCTCTCAGGATTGAACTAAATTCTGAAAAAAATGCTTCTATTTCTCCATTAGATTTTGTATCCTTTGTAATGTGTGATGAGAGTGAATTCAGTCTATCGATAAAATGAGATTGAGAAAGGATGTGGTTGAATTTTTGTGCGGATTTATCTTCCCAATGAAATCGTTTTGGAGCGGGCTTTCTTTTACGCTTTTGTTGTTTTTTCATGCTGGTTTTGATGGTCTGTGTTTGATTTAATGAAGACAGATATCAGGCAGTGGTCCGGAAAGACATTAGCGGATGAACTTGAAATAATAAAATGTTTTGTAGAAACGATTGGCTGGAAATTATGTAATCGACCGTGCTACTACCGTTTGGTTGGTTACAGGTGTAGGTCCCCAGCCACCCTGCCATTGAATATTCTGAGGTCTGCTTGTATGCAAAGATCACTCAAAAGCCGGCCAAACTTGTTTAGAGGTGCCTTATCCATATATTGCATATCACTAACTTGGTTCGAGGAGCTGGCGGGAAAACCGTCGATGTTGATTTCGGTATCTACGTAATCTCGTAGGTTTCCAAGACGCGAATTTAGATCTCCCCATAATAAGACGAACCCCTCTGAACTATATCTACTTATTACCTCTTCTAGTAAGTGTAATATATGGTTATCGGCATTCTAATGAGTAGAAGAAGCGATTGGGCTTAGGTAAACTGAATATATGAAAAGATCTTTCGTAAGTCCTAAGACTTTACGGTCTATCTTTACCCAGAGGGCATCAGTCGACTTAGAAGGTACTTTTTTGACATGATTTTTGAATTTTTTTTATAGAAAAATATAATTCCCCCAGAGGAGCGTTCGCTCGTTTGCTTTTTGTTCTGAATAGATGAAAATAACTGTAGTTATAATTAGCGATGTTGATTTTTTGTGTTTTGAGTGCTCCGTGTTTCAAGTAACGAAAATAAGTCGAATTTGCGAATTTCGTCTAAAAACTCCACATCCTCTAATTTAAAACCTAGACCGTGAACATTCCAGGCGGCGAAGCATTTGCTTCCGCCATTGAGCATTTTCATCAATGAAATTTTCAAGAGAATTGTGTCTTTAATGACTAACCCGTCTTCTATAGGTGTTTTCTTCTATGCGTCTGAATGTTTTTGTTTTTGTGCGTCGCATTAATACAATGTCAACAGAGTGGTTGGAATTGAGAAATAAGTAACACTGAAAAGGTGAGACTTTCTCAAGTGACAGGTAAAGGTTGTGAAATTTGTTGTTTATCATACATGACATAATGTTGAATTACACAAGACATACGATAAACTTGAGGGATATTTCACGAATGACTGATATCTTATAACTTCTAAAATAATCTTTGTAAATCATGTTTTTAAACTTAAGTAATCTAAGGCCGCGCGCATGCCCGATCTTCATTTATACATGTGGTGTTCAGTAAAAAAAAAATAAACAAGCAAAACAAAACCTAGACGGACGCTACTTTTGGTCTAGATTGAGACATTCATTTGGTGCAATTTTAGGAGAGTTTTGATCTTTATGAAGTTGTGAAGAATGCTACAATTCCTTACATAGGAAAAAGTGATATATCTATTTTTGTATTATAAAATCTTTACAGCGGTTGAATAGGTATAAAACAAGTACTATTGCCTTGAAAAAATTACACCTCTATGGTTGTGTAGCTTTTGCTGCATTTAAGATCGGTTGATACATGAATTATATTCTTCTTTAAGGAATTAGAAGTCTTCGTTCATAGTGCGGGAGAAGAAGGGGTGATTGTTGTCAGCCTTGGATCAATCATTAAAACCATGTCGTCGGAGAAGAGACAAGTTTTTGCTGCAGCCTTTGCCCGACTCCGACAGAAGGTGGTGTGGCGGTACACGGGGGAGAAGCCGGCTGGTTTGGGTAACAACACCAAGCTGGTTGCCTGGCTGCCTCAAAACGACCTACTAGGTACATTATAAATCAAGAGACTTCATATCTCCATGAAATATTCTTATTAGTCAAGCAATTTCCCCATTTACTTCGATGAAGATCCATGTAATAAGCAGTACCTCAAGCAGCTGGATATAATTATGGAAACGGTCAGATGTTTCAGATAGTATCCACTATTTTTCTTCAGTGACACTAAAGTGATCTGGAAGAGACTGGTCTTTTATACCCTGACTATGAATATAGATAATTTCAGTGTCACTGTTGAAAGACAGTAGATATTATCTGAAACGTATCCAAAGTCATATCAAGTTGCTTGAATTACTTGATTTTTTGGCATAGTTTCACATTTGCATATTATATGCAAATTCTATTCTGGTTTTGCATTAATTATGCAATAATGTATTGCGGACATCAGTAAGTAGTCTTCCTAGGATAGAATACAACAGAACCGGAAGTGACGTCAGAGACACGCGACTGCGCCCACCATTCATCGCTGAACAGAGACGGGGGGGCGACACAGGTTATCTGGCATTTACGACCCTTCGCTGCAGTTGTGTGTCCCTGACGTCACTTCCGGAAGCTACAGTAGGCGGGTCCATTCCGTGAACAAGGCTGACGGAGACGGCTGGAAATTTGGGGTAAGTCTCAATCAATTTTGGTGTTAATTAGGTAAGGGTTACTTTATCAATAATTCTTTGCCTCTGTTTTCTTTGATTTGCTGCAGGCCACCCCAGAACCAGAGCCTTTATCACACACGCTGGGATTAGAGGTGTGTACGAGGCCTTACATCACGGTGTCCCCATGGTCTGTCTGCCGCTGTTTTCGGATCAACCCGGCAACGCCGCTCGAGTCGTGGCCAGGGGACTGGGGGTGAAGCTGAACCTCAGGACAGTCACTACTGACCAGTTATACAAGGCCATTATCCATATTCTTACCAACAGCAGGTACTGTTAAACCCGTATGAATTGAGATACATTAAAAGTGAAAATGGATCGTACAAACTTCGAAAGAATGAAATTCCCCATCGGGATATATGTGAGGCAAAGTTGCTTTGGTAGTATTACGCTTGATGTTGACTAGGAGTTTTGCTTTTGTGATGATGCAAAAAAATGGTATCGTTAAAGATGACAACATTCTAAAAGCTTTTATGTATGAGGCGTCATTTGCCATTTATTCATATAAGTACTGTTCCAAATTATTTAATGGTTGGTCAATAGCCTTTGTTCATCGTAACATAGTAACTCAAATCTTTCTACAGCTACCGTGAGACTGCAGCCCGCCTGTCCCGTCTGTACCGTGACCAGCCTCAGTCACCCATGGAGCGGGCCGTCTGGTGGATAGAACACGTCATCAAACATGGCAAACTGCCTCATCTTCGCGCACGCGCAGTTGAGCTGCCGTGGTACCAGTACTACCTGCTGGACGTGACTGCGTTCCTGCTAGCCGTCTGTGCAGCTGTGCTGGGTACCGTGTGGTATGGCTGTTCGTTCGTCTGTGGAAAGATTACCTGTAAAACTGGAGTCAAGCTTAAGCATCAATAAACTAGAGTTCCACGACTCATACACTCGCAAAGGGATTTAAACTTTACAATTGTATTATTTGTCTTCCCTATGCAAATAATGTCTTTATTCGTATAAAGCATACTATTTGACCATCACCTCCACACAAACAGAAGTACACGATCTTATCGAAAAAATAAGAGCATTCTAGCATTTTCTGATCATTAAGCTAAATGAGATCCTTGTCAAAATACAGTTAATCAAACAACTGAATATGACTTTAGAAACGGTCAGACATTTCAGGTAGTAAACACCATGTTTTGTCAGTGGTAATGATCTGAAAGAGCTGAAGAAAATGTTGGATGTGGGGCAAGTTGGCCAAGTTTTAGCTCCCTAACATTTAAGTTGGAAACTCCAGGGGCGTTTTTATCAAACATTCCAAAGAGGATAACTGCAGAGAGATACAACGGAACGCCACCATCTAGGCATACAGGTAGCTTAGACAAGGATGTTTATAAAAACAAAGGCCGGTGATCAGATTTAGGGGACACCTGGTATGTCATTTGCATTATATTTACAAAGGTTTTCAATATTTCATGAAGGTATAAGGTGGTCAAATTCTAGTTGATACGAGTGTGACTTTATCAAATATCATATAAGATAAAACGTAATGAGTAACACTTTATGTCTATAGACATTATTCTAAATAACAAATCTGGTTTATTTGGCGAAGGTATTTGTTCATAGAACTCTAGTTTTGTAATTTATAGAAGCCTTTTTGTCTGAACATCATTATTTGCCATGTAATTATAAAGTTTCCCTTCTGTTCTAATTTGTACTTGTTATTTCTGAATTTTGTCTGAATCATTATTTTCAGAGTTTCTTAAAGAATGTATTCGTGTCATTTACTTTTTGGTTTTGTCTTTGCAAGATCAATTATTTTGTTACATTTAATAATGTACTAATATGTACAACAATGTAGTAATCAAACTTTGACTTGAATTGACTTTATTTGGATTCTTATTTGATAATCGCTCTTTCAATATGAATAATATAAAAAAAATGTATTATCACATGATTGTGCTGGTTTGACATATTGTTAACTACGTTTAGTATTTTAAGTATGATAATGATAGATCCCTTGTCCTACTGAGCCCGCATATATAAGGGATGTACATATATGAAACTCTCAAAAAGGAAAATCTGCGTCAAATAAAGCTGTGCAAGATTCATGAAGCAGACATTATTAAACATGTAATTTAATGTCCTGTACGTTTCACATTGACTACTCGCTGCAGCCCAGTGTGGTTTAGCACAACAAATAGGAACTTAAATTATCTACAGCGAGTACAGAATAAGGGTAATCGTCTCCTCCACATGAATTGGAAATCTGTGAACACTAGATTATTGTTGAACACTTTGACAACTTTCCGGACAATCTTGCACGTGTTAACCAATGAATGGGTGGTTTATCAAAATGGGATACTTCGCAGCAAGAAACTGAATTACGTATATGGTACAATACAAGCATGGCAAAACAACATATTACAACTTATCATAAATTTAAAATCATCTATATGAAAGTGCGCTTTAAAATGTACGTTTACAATTATATTCAATAGAACAATAATTAACTTAACTTTGATACAAACATGATGTAGAAACGACGATTGATCTTAAGTAGAAAATGATCTGTTGTTAATGATGCGGAATAGATATGTAATAATATGTCATAGGGACATTTTTATAGATCTGTTCTGTACTTTGAAATTTTGAGCTTCTTAGAGTTCCTTGTGCTTCTGCCATAGAGTTTCCCTGCTGTGGATGAAGGAGTTTAGGGCTGAGTTGTCAGCAAACTTCAGACATTGGTCCTGTCGTCGGCTGTCTTTCAGTGACTTAAGTGATACTTTTTCTATTTTTACTATATCCATAATATCAAGGGTGTTTATCATTGCATGCTGCTGCTTTTTCCTTATCACTGATGACAATGAGTTTGCACCTGGAATCCCAGGACACCTGGTAACAATACCTCCACACAAAGCCACATCGCCAGAAGCCCTGAAACCGTCAGACACAAATAGAACATATGTTACTCTGTGACATTCGTCGGAAGAAGTGAATCACATTCATTGTGAGGAATCATCAATTATGATATAAACTGCCAGTATAAGATAACAGCAATGTCTTGCTAATGCCATACGTAAGATTTTACTCAGCTTTTTCTTTCGAATTGCAGGATTTGGTAATTTTGGCACAAGTCGATTGGCAGTTATTTGACGTCAAATCAAAATTGGCCCGAGTACACCCCCCCCCCACACACACACACACATACACACTTAGGTAGGTCTAAGTTCCTGACAGTAGGGATGCCTGAATAATGGAGTGCTCCAAACTAACGAAGAGAAGACGTGTTACACCGTAAAACCGTACCGAGAAGGCCGCCAAGGACGATTCCAGAAACCATGTAGATTGATCCGGTCAGAATCACATCCAGCAGACATTTCATCGGGAGCACAGCGAGCAGGACTGACATGCAGATGAACACAAGGAGCGGGTGTGGCCTGCGAGGTATCTCATACGTCTTCTCTGGGAACCGCCCATGTCGCTCAAAGTACTCGTAGTGTGTGTCCTGTAGGACACAAATCGTATAATTCTCAAATGGCGCATCCCTCGAGTTGATTTTAAAACATTGCGTGATGTATAGGGTTATCAGGCAATCTGCAGTTGTTATGTTTACATTGTGACAACATATAAAGAAACCTATAAAGATATATAGTTGGGTTCTTATGATCCGTTAAAGTATTGTTTGTCTAGATGGATGTCCGATTCTCCCTCCTTTTCCAATTGTTATGGCAACAATAAATGAATGAAAAAAAAACGATAAAACCTTCACAAACTAGTGAGGTACATGACCATAACATGCTGTCAGTATCTCATCTGAAAACATTGCCGTTCACTTTATATCACTATATTTTGTGCCGAGACGTGGCCTCTAAAGGGCATGTAGAGGCACAAGTTTAACACAGAGACACACTTAAAGTTATGCCTGCGTGCACAGGGATTAAAAGTTTTTAGGGGGCAAAACCGACATCGTTTCTTCCTTACGCCAACAGCCATCTGATATATAAAAAAAGAAAACCAAAACGTTTAGTTTTGTATTCGTTGTCAAGGACATTATTTTTTATTATTTTATGGGTGGATGATAGCATTCGGTATTAAAAAGAAGCCTCTGTGTACGAGGTTTTGTTTCCCGTGTCTGTCTGTTCGTTTCCTTGTGTTTCCTTATGTTTATGTAATGGTGCAAAGTCAATCGACCTGTACCATCATCTTTCCAACACTTATCCAGAAAAAAATATTCATAAATATAGAAGTTATGACGTTATGTTGGCCATAAATGGTTCGGACCACAGACATACAGACACACTGAGAGACAAGCAATACCCCCATTTTTGATTAATGTAGTAATTCTTTTAGACTGGTGAAGGTCGAGGCAGCTCAACACACTAACCTTGATTCTATACAGGTCGTGACAGTACTTGGCACATGCTTCTTCATCTTCTGGTATCTCTTCTATAGGTATCCTCCTGCACATAGAAGAACGTGCCATAAATAACATAAGTTAATACGAAAAAAAGTAAAACGGAAGAGTTTACGCCTCAGGAAATGTATGTAACCTTGAAAACGTCTTTATATTAATGGTGTAACACAACCAGAAAAGCTGTGTGCATGGGAAAATGGAGAACTGACCGGAAGTAGGCATGCACGTGGTGCGTCCTTCCCTTTAGCAAATCCATCATTGTCGGTTCCGGTCTGCAATTGTCAAAGTGATATTCCACATCATAGAATGCCTTAACTGAAATAAAATGATAAAAAGTATGAAATCTCGCAGAGCTTTTAAATGATATTAACATTTTAAGCTGCACTGTGACACGAATGACACTTAGGACCGTGACCTAATATTCTACAATTTGACTCCATATGACGATATATGGACTTCATCGCAATCAATCAGCAGTTATTG
>NW_023365719.1:0-2033 GCF_000003815.2 Branchiostoma floridae
AGTGGAATCTCTCGACGCGTTCTTTAATAGCTCTTGTTGTTGGCGAGTTATTCGCATTTATAGCTAAGCACCGATAACAGTAACCAAAAATGTGGATTTTTCAAAAGTGTCCGAAATAGGCAAACTATGGTATCATTGGAAAGGTCTCTTTGTGGGGAGTTGAACACTGCAATCCGTTTTTTAATAGCTCTTGTTGTTGGCGAGTTACTCGCGTTTATAGCTAAGTCCCCCTAACCGCGACCAAAAATGTGGATTTTTCAAAAGTGTCCAAAATAGGCAAACTATGGTATCATTGGTAAGGTCTCTTTGTGGGGAGTTGAAGACTGCAATCCGTTTTTTAATAGCTCTTGTTGTTGGCGAGTTATTCGCGTTTATAGCTAAGTCCCCCTAACCGCGACCAAAAATGTGGATTTTTCAAAAGTGTCCAAAATAGGCAAACTATGGTATCATTGGAAAGGTCTCTTTGTGGGGAGTTGAACACTGCAATCCGTTTTCGGATAGCTCTTGTTGTTGGCGAGTTATTCGCGTTTATAGCTAAGTCCCCCTAACCGCGACCAAAAATGTGGATTTTTCAAAAGTGTCCGAAATAGGCAAACTATGGTATCATTGGAAAGGGCTCTTTGTGAGGAGTTGAACACTGCAATCCGTTTTTTAATAGCTCTTGTTGTTGGCGAGTTATTCGCGTTTATAGCTAAGTCCCCCTAACCGCGACCAAAAATGTGGATTTTTCAAAAGTGTCCAAAATAGGCAAACTATGGTATCATTGGAAAGGTCTCTTTGTGGGGAGTTGAACACTGCAATCCGTTTTCGGATAGCTCTTGTTGTTGGCGAGTTATTCGCGTTTATCGCTAAGTCCCCCTAACCGCGACCAAAAATGTGGATTTTTCAAAAGTGTCCGAAATAGGCAAACTATGGTATCATTGGAAAGGTCTCTTTGTGAGGAGTTGAACACTGCAATCCGTTTTTTAATAGCTCTTGTTGTTGGCGAGTTATTCGCGTTTATAGCTAAGTCCCCCTAACCGCGACCAAAAATGTGGATTTTTCAAAAGTGTCCGAAATAGGCAAACTATGGTATCATTGGAAAGGTCTTTTTGTGGGGAGTTGAAGACTGCAATCCATTTTTTAATAGCTCTTGTTGTTGGCGAGTTATTCGCGTTTATAGCTAAGCACCGAAAACAGTAACCAAAAATGTGGATTTTTCAAAAGTGTCCGAAATAGGCAAACTATGGTTTCATTAGTAAGGTCTCTTTGTGGGGAGCGGACACTGCAATCCGTTTTTTAATAGCTCTTGTTGTTGGCGAGTTATTCGCGTTTATAGCTAAGTCCCCCTAACCGCGACCAAAAATGTGGATTTTTCAAAAGTGTCCGAAATAGGCAAACTATGGTATCATTGGAAAGGTCTCTTTGTGGGGAGTTGAACGCTGCAATCCGTTTTTTAATAGCTCTTGTTGTTGGCGAGTTATTCGCGTTTATAGCTTAGCACCGATAACAGTAACCAAAAATGTGGATTTTTCAAAAGTGTCCGAAATAGGCAAACTATGGTATCATTGGAAAGGTCTCTTTGTGGGGAGTTGAACACTGCAATCCGTTTTTTAATAGCTCTTGTTGTTGGCGAGTTATTCGCGTTTATAGCTAAGTCCCCCTAACCGCGACCAAAAATGTGGATTTTTCAAAAGTGTCCGAAATAGGCAAACTATGGTATCATTGGAAAGGTCTCTTTGTGGGGAGTTGAACGCTGCAATCCTTTTTTTAATAGCTCTTGTTGTTGGCGAGTTATTTTGCGTTTATAGCTAAGTCCCCCTAACCGCGACCAAAAAAGTGGATTTTTCAAAAGTGTCCGAAATAGGCAAACTATGGTATCATTGGAAAGGTCTCTTTGTGGGGAGTTGAACAATGCAATCCGTTTTTTAATAGCTCTTGTTGTTGGCGAGTTATTCGCGTTTATAGCTAAGTCCCCCTAACCGCGACCAAAAATGTGGATTTTTCAAAAGCTGTCCGAAATAAAGGTCAACCCACTCATTCCGCCGTCAAAG
>NW_023365719.1:2133-4935 GCF_000003815.2 Branchiostoma floridae
CCAACGGCTCCAAGAGTCCCGGGTGCCGGAAACAAGAGCCTTCATTCGTATGTAGAAAAGTTACAAAGTAATTTTGGGTACTCAAATCACTTTTTATCTTTTGTCAACGGGTTTTACTATGATAGTCAAGTGTTGAAAGTAACGCACATTTTGTTTGAAATTTGGGAAGTCCGATCGTAAGGGGTCGCTTTTTTGCGGTTACCGAAGGGTTCGCTTAGCGGTTAGCGGTTATCCCCCAGGTGAGCCAACATTCGTATGTAGAAAAGTTACAAAGTAATTTTGGGTACTCAAATCACTTTTTATCTTTTGTCAACGGGTTTTACTATGATAGTCAAGTGTTGAAAGTAACGCACATTTTGTTTGAAATTTCGGAAGTCCGATCGTAAGGGGTCGCTTTTTTGCGGTTACCGAAGGGTTCGCTTAGCGGTTAGCGGTTATCCCCCAGGTGAGCCAACATTCGTATGTAGAAAAGTTACAAAGTAATTTTGGGTACTCAAATCACTTTTTACCTTTTGCCCACGGGTTTTACTATGATACTCAAGTGTTGAAAGTAACGCACATTTTGTTTGAAATTTCGGAAGTCCGATCGTAAGGGGTCGCTTTTTTGCGGTTACCGAAGGGTTCGCTTAGCGGTTAGCGGTTATCCCCCAGGTGAGCCTTCATTCGTATGTAGAAAAGTTACAAAGTAATTTTGGGTACTCAAATCACTTTTTACCTTTTGCCCACGGGTTTTACTATGATACTCAAGTGTTGAAAGTAACGCACATTTTGTCTGAAATCTCGGAAGTCCGATCGTAAGGGGTCGCTTTTTTGCGGTTACCGAAGGGTTCGCTTAGCGGTTAGCGGTTATCCCCCAGGTGAGCCAACATTCGTATGTAGAAAAGTTACAAAGTAATTTTGGGTACTCAAATCACTTTTTACCTTTTGTCAACGGGTTTTCCTTTGATATTCAAGTGTTGAAAGTAACGCACATTTTGTTTGAAATTTCGGTAGACGGGTGAACAGGTGTCGCTTTTTTGCGGTTACCGAAGGGTTCGCTTAGCGGTTAGCGGTTATCCCCCAGGTGAGCCTTCATTCGTATGTAGAAAAGTTACAAAGTAATTTTGGGTACTCAAATCACTTTTTACCTTTTGCCCACGGTTTTTACTATGATACTTAAGTGTTGAAAGTAACGCACATTTTGTTTGAAATTTCGGAAGTCCGATCGTAAGGGGTCGCTTTTTTGCGGTTACCGAAGGGTTCGCTTAGCGGTTAGCGGTTATCCCCCAGGTGAGCCAACATTCGTATGTAGAAAAGTTACAAAGTAATTTGGGTACTCAAATCACTTTTCACCTTTTGCCCACGGGTTTTACTTTGATATTCAAGTGTTGAAAGTAACGCACATTTTGTTTGAAATTTCGGAAGTCCGATCGTAAGGGGTCGCTTTTTTGCGGTTACCGAAGGGTTCGCTTAGCGGTTAGCGGTTATCCCCCAGGTGAGCCTTCATTCGTATGTAGAAAAGTTACAAAGTAATTCAAGTTTTCCGACGGCTGAGCAGACAAGTCACGTGTCCCCCTACCCTGATGCTTATCCCTCTGACCCCATTTACCCTCTGACCTTTCCCCCATCTCCCATGTAGGTCATTCGTAGCTTCTCCTTCCTGAGTACGGTCATATTTTGTTGAGCTCCTGACTTGTCGAGTTTATATTATAATGGTGTCCTGTCCTCTGTTAGTCTGCGTTGTTTGTACTAAGGACCTGTTTTGAGACCTCTTCTCCCGTACCGCAACCTCGTGCCTCTATACGGTGTGGAATCTCTTGGATTACTTCGTGGACTCGCCTTGTAGTTCGATACGCTTCTGGGTTACCTTCAGTCAGAAACTGTCGCTCAGCCGTGAAGAGTACTGCCTTGGATCCGGATTCTCCACGCCGAGCTGTACCCCATGTACCCGACCGGAGCAGGATGGATATTTTGCTGGTTTTGCGCCTCCCTTCTGCTGTGACAACTGCGTGCTTCACCTCGGCATCCCTGAGGATTCCTTGTCCTGAGCTGCGACCTCCCCGCCCGACCGGCTCAACTTGACCATCCCCGTGAGAAGCTTCCCCCAGGCAGACTGGCCGAGAAGTGCTGCACCTCAGGTTTTCCCCTTATCCCGTCCCCCCTCCCTCGTACCTTGTATGCATGTACATGTCTGTTTTCTTGCAATCGTGTGTATTACTCGACTTTGACTTTTGGTCATAGAACTTTGATGCCCCGTTTTAATTTCCACAGGACGCTGACGCTAATTTTTTTAATTTTTTTTTTATTATTATTATTATCTTGATGTATACGTATGATTCTTCTTTGCAGATACGAGCGCTTAATCTGTTTTTTTTTTTTTTGTCTCGTGTGGTTACCCTTCCTTGCCCTACTAATGGCGGTATCTTTTGCCTTCTTATGTACGCAGCAGGTTTTGTTCATTGAGCTATTTCACACATTCCTTTCTTTATGAGAGATTTTCCAGCGACGAGACGTCCCTCAGTGACAACGCACATCCTCACCGCCCACGGTGACAATAGTTGCCAGACTGCCCTCTATTGTGTCATCAGACCACCCATCCCTGGGGGTCTACCGAAAGTGCGAAAAGGAACGAAAAGGAACGAAAAGGAACGAAAAGGAACGAAAAGGAACGAAAAGGAACGAAAAGGAACGAAAAGGAACGAAAAGGAACGAACAGGAACGAAGTATGAAGCAAACTAAAATAAAATCGATGAGAATATAAGGGACCGGTACTGCGGGCGTTAGAAGCCTATGAAACGTGTTTTATTCTAACTTACGCCTTTC
>NW_023365719.1:5095-8834 GCF_000003815.2 Branchiostoma floridae
TGAGACATTACGCTTCCGAGTCATTGCTAGTCCTGTGACCATTCTACCAGGCTTGACATTTGTTTTGTGACGATTGGTTTCTCACTGCAGGTATGACCTTTCCCGGCCTCTGCCACAACTAGCATTTTCTATCCATCCTACCCACTTCCCTACGTCCCCTTCAATCCCGTCTTTACGCAGCCCCATCTCCTGACGCATACCTAGGACTTTGACGCGAGGTTCTCCCGTTGTCTACTACAATTCGCCTGCACTCTGTCTGATTGTTGTTTATGTAACACTCTACTACATCTACGGTACTGTGCTTGCTAATCCAATTATTGGCCTCTGTATAATTTGATCACAGCTATTTCACACATTCTTCCCTTTACGAGGGGGATTGCCCAGTAACGGGAGACTTCCCGGCCTGACACTTTCCCACTACCCCCAACCGTGATGATGACCGTCAGTCTAGATCTACTTCCTCCTTACAATTACGATTGTTTACTCTCCCCTCCACAACTTTTCATCCAGGACCACACACCTGTGGGAACCTGGTAATTATTATGAACATATCCTTTTATTCCTCTTCTCTTCTAGCTCTCGCAGAACCCCCGACAAACCTGTGTAACACCCTTCCTTGACGTTTTGCGTGTTTTCGTGTGATACATATGCATGACACATGCATGACACTTGGTAGGACTAATCTTCCGACTGAGCTTCAAAGGAGTTCTTGTACAGCAGCCTTGTCTTGCAGGCCATTGCCGGCTGTCAAGGTATACGGAGTGATGCGATATATATTTTAATGAAACTCCTTGGTGTATCTGACTATACCTTATTTGACAGGTTCTCCTTCCGGTTTATAATGTTATCGATATCACTTTAGTTACAGACACATTGACAGCTATTCTATACCATCCTACAAGGCCGTTGTCTGTTTACTGTTTTGACGGAATGTTTTCTCACCCGAAGGTTAGGTCTGCTCTTACCTGCTATTATCCGGAAAACTTTGTCCTCCTGACCCCTCTCCCTCCCACCACCCGTCTTGTTCTATCCTCCCCACCCGGCATCCCTCACCCCCATGCCTTTTTACTCCTCCCGCTTCCATGACATGAGAATGTACGCGAAGGTGACTTGAGGTGTGCTTCCCCGTGTGGAGACACTTCACTGCCGTGAATGCAACCCCTCCCCCTTCCCTGACATGTGAATGTACGCGAAGGTGACTTGAGGTGTGCTCCCCCGTGCGGAGACACTTCACTGTCGTGAGTACAACCCCTCCCCCTTCCCTGACATGTGAATGTACGTGAAGGTGAATTGAGGTGTGCTCCCCCGTGTGGAGACACTTCACTCTCGTGAGTGCAGTCCCCTGTGAGGACTCAGTTGAAACTTTACTGTTAGTGCTTACCCCCGTGTGGATTTGAACTTGAGGCTTTACCGAAGTGTCAGCCCCCGTGTGGATGTACTTCAAGTTTTTGCCGGAAGTGTCATCCCCTGTGCGGTCGATGTACTTCCGGTACGAGATACAACCCCCGGGTTGGCCTTACATTAAACCGAGAACGTTGGACTTGTACCTGATGAATATGACGGACCAACAAGTGTGGCGGGACTTGGATGGAGGCCTCCGTACGTGGATTATCATTGAGACATTAGAAGCCTGTGGTGGCAGTCATGCGTGGTTGACATGAGACAATTGCCGGACGGTTCAACTTGAATCCTGTCATGATCATCGCACCAGTCAGGACTGTATCGCTATGACGTTGATGGATTACCCGCGACTAGTAAATCGAACGCCTTGAGCTGTATGCGCGAACGGAACGGACTTAAGTTATGTCTCGAACTCCAAAGCTCGCCAGGAGGTGTCAACAGTTCCAACACCGTGTAACTTTGGATTACCTTATATCATGAACTTACGGCGGCTGTTTAGCTCTTTTTACGCCATTATAAAGACTTTACACCTTCTGTTCTCACCAGCTCCCAGATTGTAACTTATATATTAACTAGCCCACTACAACTTGTACCGTGAGTTAAATACTGTTGAGCGTCAGGCCTGTTCTCCCTCTGTCATCCAGTCTCTACCCCCCTTCTTAACCCCTCTCGCTTCTTCTATCCTTTTTCGTCGTGACGGTGACCTCTCTACCCTAACGGTGTGTGTACTTGTCTGTGAAATAGTCGGAAAACATAGTTCTCTTCGGAGCTTGCGAAGAAGAGAATTCAAGTTTTCCGACGGCTGAGCAGACAAGTCACGTGTCCCCCTACCCTGATGCTTATCCCTCTGACCCCATTTACCCTCTGACCTTTCCCCCATCTCCCATGTAGGTCATTCGTAGCTTCTCCTTCCTGAGTACGGTCATATTTCCCACCCAACCCTACCCTCACATATCTGACTTCAAGACGCTCATGTTGTTAATTATACTGCATGGTCTGTTTCTGCTATAGCTTTTGAGCTCAGTTGTAACTTAACCTAGTCTCTAAGAAATCTTGAGAGAGATCAAACCCTTACGCTATTGTTTGTGCTCACAGAGTAACCGCTTGTGGGATTCAGAAGATGTGTGTGTGAAAGTTGAGCCCCTGTGTGGCGCATACTGGTCTCTTGTACGTTCTGTTATGAATTGAAGTTTAATATGCAAGTATGCAACTTAGACCTACTGACATGAGTGTTGTTCCTCCCAGTGTTGTCCATGCTGTTGTGTAAGCGTCACTGTGGGATATCTCCCTCTTGGCTGATGTTTAAGTATCTGCGTACTTATTTATAGCCAATGTCGTTGATTTTGCAACATTGATATGGCAATGTGTTGCCTTATGTTAACGATAAGCTTTCCGATGACTTACTGTAACTTCAGAGGTAGATGCAAGTCAGGATACGTTGAACATCCGCTGGACAGAGCCTCGGTTTTAACCGTCCAGTTCGATATTGACTATAACAATGTGGCAACCAGGATAAACGGTCGCCAGCTTGTAGCAAGACATGCTTGGAGTCGTAGATATGAGAACAACAATGTGTAAACAGAAGTTGTTAACACTGTTGTTAACACTGATGAACCGATGTGTATAACAGAAGTTGTCCTGTTGTTGAGACTGATGAGTCAATAAATGCCCGACCGTACTCGTGACGGTGAGCTCTCTACCCTAACGGTGTGTGTACTTGTCTGTGAAATAGTCGGAAAACATAGTTCTCTTCGGAGCTTGCGAAGAAGAGAATTTTGGGTACTCAAATCACTTTTTACCTTTTGCCCACGGGTTTTACTTTGATATTCAAGTGTTGAAAGTAACGCACATTTTGTTTGAAATTTCGGAAGTCCGATCGTAAGGGGTCGCTTTTTTGCGGTTACCGAAGGGTTCGCTTAGCGGTTAGCGGTTATCCCCCAGGTGAGCCTTCATTCGTATGTAGAAAAGTTACAAAGTAATTTTGGGTACTCAAATCACTTTTTACCTTTTGCCCACGGGTTTTACTTTGATATTCAAGTGTTGAAAGTAACGCACATTTTGTTTGAAATTTCGGAAGTCCGATCGTAAGGGGTCGCTTTTTTGCGGTTACCGAAGGGTTAGCTTAGCGGTTAGCGGTTATCCCCAGGTGAGCCTTCATTCGTATGTAGAAAAGTTACAAAGTAATTTTGGGTACTCAAATCACTTTTTACCTTTTGCCCACGGGTTTTACTATGATACTCAAGTGTTGAAAGTAACGCACATTTTGTTTGAAATTTCGGAAGTCCGATCGTAAAGGTCGCTTTTTTGCGGTTACCGAAGGTTCGCTAGAGTCGTTAAT
>NW_023365720.1:0-9403 GCF_000003815.2 Branchiostoma floridae
CCACACATCATAAGAACCGTGGCAGCACAACGAGAGAAACTGAAACAAGACACTGAACCATCACTGCAGTTCCAAAGACGATTCCACACCGCTTTTACCCTGTACAAGCTCCTCAATGGACGCTGCCCTCCACATCTTCAAACCCTGGTGACCAGAATCCGGGCTGCCACTGAGTCACATTACTCCCTCAGGAACAGCGACCACCTGACATCTGAACTCATTAAGTCCACCAGAGACCAGAGAATATTCTTCTACAGAGCAACATCACCCTGGAACACCCTCCTTACTTCTACTCGCACTGTCACAACTGCTGCTTCCTCCAAAAGAAAACTCCGCCTTTAATAGAAAACTCTGGGAATGTCTTAAGGGGACCCTTACAGGTGTATACAGTGACCCAGCATGACCTCTCGCTGTATATGTTGTTGTTGATAAATACTGTTGTAGAGTCTATTGTAGATACTATGACTACTTAGTGCTATGAGACTTAGTGCTCCAGCGGACGAGAAGGTAGAGAACTAATTACACACCCCTCCTTCACCATAAAAAAGTCATGTGCAGGTCAGGCAAACAGGCAAATAGCCTGTCTGCCTCCTCATCTGTCAAATCGACAGGAGAAACAAAAAAAAAAAAAACAACTATGACTACTATATTACATCATGTTCTTTTTATGTACTTGATAATTATCCTGTCCTTGTCAAATTCCATTTGTAACCGTCCTAGTCTGTCAGCAGGGCTATCCCTGTGTAAAACCCACAGGCTGGTTGGGCAGTTCTGGTTGTGCGTACTGAACAGCCAGAACCTATAAACAGATAAATAAAGAGACTGACCCACGTCATGTGCTCATCTGCATGCTGTGTCAAAGAGACTTAAATCCAGCCTTAGTATTCTGCAATGCAACTGCGGGCAGTAAATTACTTGAGTTTCATCCTATGAAGAACTTTATTCCGTAATTTTAGAACTTTTCTATTTCCATGGCGTGGCACATAACATATGTTCTCGGTTATGATGGGTCTATATGTAGGTCAACAGCAAGTAACTCGAGAAATTGTCGATGGAACTTTGTGATTTTTGGTAGGTGTGTAGCGGTTGTGGAAAGGAAGGCCAAGTTCGAAAATGGTTTACCTGACGTTTTCCTACAGTACTGCAGCGAGCTTTGTAATTTTATGCGCCTGTTTGTGGACAGCATAACTCGTTATCAGATAATTCTATAAATATATATAAGTAAATGGCTAACCTGTGAAGCTATAACACTAGCAAATAATCTACCAATGACATTGTATTGTGTGAGTAGACATTGGAGTCCCTCCTGAGCATAGTATTTTGGAAAAGTGCAGTGGGATATTGCCATGTTCTGTAACGTTATTTTCCAAGTACCTTTTGGCATTGTGCTTCAGGTTCTGGTTCTGAACTACTGCTGAGGTTCGCCAGGTGGCGTTCTGAACAATACACCTGATGGAAAACCGGTTTCTTACAAAGGTAATCTGCCACCAATGTTGCCAGATGTCACTAGTGACGCTTTTCTGTTTATATCGTGTGCAGTGACCCTTTGTAAGTTTGTGTATATATGGTGTGCAGTGACCTTTGTAATTTTGTGTTTATACTGTGTGCAGTGACTCGTTTTAAATTCATTTTTTTTTCAAATCAAGCTCGAGAAGGGCCTTTTCACCTTGGACGTCTTATCCAATCTGAGATAGACACAGCCAAATGGACCAAACTGCGTATGTGGTAATCACATGGTTCACTATCAGTCTCACTTTTCAAAGTTTAGGGGTCAAATTGTCAAAGAGGCGTTTTCTCCCTTCATCCAACTGCCAACAATTGTCTAGTTCTGGCTTGTGATCTGGTCTGTATTTCAGAAATATTACAATTATTGGACGGGCCGACTTCTCTCTCTCTCTCTCTCTTCGCAGCCAGGGGCTTAATTGCTAGCTCACAATAGGCTGGGCTTAATCGCAAAGGTGTTTTACTCAGGAATTTAACTCAAGTGACCTCCATACGACTGTTACAAGTGTCTGGAGCGGCTGCTGTTTGGCGCTAACTCAGGTGACCTCAATACGACAGCAACTGGCCCAGGTGCGTCCAAAGGACTGTAGGTTTTGAACCACCCCTGGAACGACCACTACTCTTTTGCATAAGCGTGGTGGGTTCTTTAACATGCTTAACGTCTGGCTCTCCTCAAACAGGGGACCTCCATTTAACATCCTATCTGAGCTAGGTACTCATGAATTTTAACCCGAGTGAAGTGAGGAAAGTTGTGTAAAGTGCCTTTCCCAAGGACACAAGATCGGTCACACATCAACGGATTAGAACCCAGGACCTCTGGTTCATGGGCCAAACATCCTGCCGTTATGCCAAACGACCCCAAAATAAAGTCTTCAAATGGCATATTTTTATTGGCATCGATTATCTGACAGGTTTGCAGCTTTTAACTTACAAAGTAGGGTCTTAGTGGCTCCCCCCCACCCCCTCCGTATTAAGATAATTTCTTATCAGACCCAAAGTGTTCAGGCTTATAGTTTTACATCATGCGGAATACAACTAAATTTATTAAGTAAAAGTTATGTTTTCCTACTTGAGGGGAAAAGTCAGCTTTTGACCTAACAGCGTGTAGTTTCAGTTATTCTCCTAAGGAGTTTGTCTCCAGCAAGCAATACTATAAAAATCTGACACAAAGACAACAGACACAGGTGTGTGGTTCCAAAACTGCACATCTTATATTAAAAAGTTTCAAAGCAAATGCACATAAAGAATATATGTAACTAAGCGATCAGTTGTAGTTGTGAGTTCAGCAAGACATCACTTCTCTGGATTTAGTACATGATGGTATCTCTTCTCTGTCTTCTCATGGGGATATCTGTGTTAATCTCACAATTATTACTGACACAAAATTCCGCAGCACCTGTAAAAGATGAACTATCGGAAGTTCGAAAATGAGAACAGGCACGTAACCTATGTAAGCATTCTGCAGACGTACATGTAATTTTAGTTTCCTGCAGTAATTGTAGTGGGTCAGATATGTAGAGAAAGTAAACATCTGACAAGGGTGTGGCTATCTTGAAATTATCTCGGTCAGTCATAGAAATCTAAGTAACAAATTAAGACATTTGGATTTTTTTCTTTTATGAATCTGCACAAGATGATATATTTTACCTTTGTGCCAAATTTCAACTCAATCGATTAAAAAAAATAACCTGTTATAAAACCAAAGTCGTTCACAATTTTGTCACTGTATTGTTGTCATTTAGAGCAGAAATGCTGTTATTCTGTACGTTGTTTGCTTAACATTTCTTTGACAAATAAAGTTTCGCGCACTTGTATGTTATTGTGCGTACTGAAAAAAAAATCACCTTTTCTTTCCAGCTATCTTCTATACATACCACAATATAATTAGCATCTTCCCCTTGTTAGACTTATCACCAAGCAAAAACCGTAGTAGCACATTTCTGTCCTATCTCTATACTGTATTAGCAGGTCAAGAAGCAGCTAATTAAGAACAGATCGATATTTTGTGTACATCGTTTCCTTGCCTATCGTATACATTTCTCTGAGCATCATCAGATAAAACTTGTTGGAACTTAAAGCTTTCGCAGACTTTTGCGTTATTGTGTGGATTTGTTGTTTGTTATAGACTTAGCCCGATATGGCAAAAATGTGCAATAAAGGTCTTCATTCATTGTCTGTGTCTGTGCGGTAAAGAATCCACTCTCCGTTTCCACACATTTTCCCACAACATGGTGAATCGTAACAGATTTCGCACATATATACATTCGATCGCACACGCGCCATCCAATTCTATCGTAGGTACCTAGTAGATGTTGTCTGTTACTTTCCTGCAATAGTTGCTGGTTAAGCACATATCTAGTGTTAACATACAACTTCCTTTCATAAACATGTCACTGCATTCTTTTTAAAGTTGTCTACTCTTTTGGTGGTGAGTAAGACACCAATAACCATTGACAGACAAGTTTCGTTCACAAACGTGCGATTTTCGCACTTGTCTTCAAGCGGGTGTGACAAGCCCGGTATTTAATAGACAAGTCTCTAAGTCAGTACCAACATCTACAATGACTCATTTGCATAATTGTCTTACACCTTGGAGTATATGTTTCAGTCCCCGCAAGCCCTCCTCATTCATTCCCGCCAGCCGTGACCTCAGAGTGACATCGTGACGTGATCTGCATATCTAGAAATTCTGTAAGTATCAAACTCTCTCACCAACATGTTTTGTGGATTTTGATTTAGTATTCTCAATCGCTTTTACTTTGTACGTACCCTTAAAGGCGGGTCTGGAATAGAGATGGACTTGTTTTGTGAGGAATTGTTAAAAACGTGCACATTAAATCACTGATCCAAATCGGTTCCAAAAGTAAGGCTTAGCTTTCGGGAGGAAAAGGTGACATAAAAGACATCACAGCCCACAAAATTTCAACATAAGATTAATTGACATATTTTGTGTATATTTCTAGGTATACATTTTGATTTTTTGTTCTTTAAACATCCCGGGCCGGGCACCTGTTTGGAAATGTGACCTAAGCCTGAAATGTTGTCTAAATCTAAGAAAATCTTATAGTTCTTCGTCGACTGGTTGATATGTTGTTGACTTCCGAACAGAACAGGGCTAGTTTCTTGTGTTAGCTAGAGCCATATGAAAAGTTTTTTTTTTTTGGCCGATTGATCCCTGCAGTTTGTTTGGCAGATGGTAGTCTTAAAGCTTACCACAACGATAAATACATTTCCGCCGAATAATCCTGATCATCATTTTGTTTCCCCTCCCCACATCGGCTGAAGCTACACCATGAAGCTGTTTGTCTGCATGATGCTGGCGACGATGATTGTCATGGCAACGCTGATCGACGACTCCGAGGGATGGAGGCGTCGGCGCAGGCGCAGGAGGTCGAGCGGGTCGAGCGGTGGATGTCTGACCTTGGATGCAGATGGTACGTTTGGTCATCACAAATATTCAGACAGGCATGTTGATTTAATATAGACGTTGCATGTTAGCCACAACGCAAACATTGCTGTTTTAGTGTTTACAATAATCTTGGTCAATGATTTTCTGCACTACACATTGAATCAGTGCCATCCTGGCTCGATGTACTTATATCATCATTTGTCACAGTACAGCTGTCTCATGATAATTCTGTCTTTCCTTTACCCGTCCAGCTGACTCAGAGTTGAGGGAGGTTGTGGAAGAGGCGAGGTCGCTCCTGGAGGAACTTGATGAGGCCAGTGAACACTTGGATACTAAACAAGTGGAGAACACACTCGCGGATCAGGAAGAAGGTCGAACGAGAAGGAGTCTCCAGTAAGAAATTGTATAAAATTGAAACTGATTTAGAACCAAAGGACGATTAGTCGGCAATTTATTTTCTCGGATGGAATATCTTTTGTCTCGTATGACTCATGTAACAAGAAATGTTATTCAAATCAAAGAGAATGCCACTTGAAATGGTAAAGCAGCTTTGCGTCTAATATTGGATATGATCTGTTGACTTACAAATCACTCGGAAAAAGTGAAGAGAGAGACTCTCGATCGAGGAATTTAGTCAAGTTAAAACTGGTTTAGAAGTTCATAAGACGATTTGATTTTTCCTGGATTGAATTAGTTTTGTCTCTTATTTTCTCTCTCCTTTTACACAACATGCAATGTTCGTCATCTCAATTCAAAGGCAATGTCACTAATAATGAAGTGAATCTGTTTAAACAGTAATTTATAGTGAAATATTGCGTTTTCATTTTTGTGATCTTGCTGGTTCAATAAAACATTGACAAACTTGCGATTCATTTTTCTATTTCTATTAATTCATGCATCATTCAGTATCACCTTACTATCTATATACAAAGTTAAAAGTAGAAGGTTGTCAGTCATCTTAAGTAAATCAAGTGGTTATTGTCGTACCCTTACCGTGCCCGTCCCGTTCTATGCCTATGCAGGCACGGAATGGGACACAACATGACTGTTCAGGTCTGTGCTCCTATAATCAGGAGAATCAGACTTTCTTGGTCTTTAAATACTTGATAATTGTGGGAACTGGCGTAAATGAGCAGTCTAAGCAAGAAATAGCGAGTTGAAATAGTAAACAACAGTTCAAACAACTCGCCAGATTATATGTGCCACTGTATGTAGAGCAGTGACCACCAATCAGTATCCCCTCTCCTTATAATGTAAAAAATGGCAAAAAGAAGCTGTCAAAAGTCACCTACTCGAAGTTTCGTCCTTGGAAAACTAACATTGAGAGGGTAGCCCGGCCTCTAAAATATCTTCTTCTCATTTTCAACTTTTGGAAACATTCTGACCGCCGGAACACATGTACACGTGATTTGCAGCCAAACACAACTGAAATTGTTGCAGTCTAATTTTTATGTGTATGACTAGACTGTAAATTTTGTTGTATATACATTGCCATACATTGTCACTGATGCAATTGTTGCGCAATAAATCATCTAACTATCTATCAAAACATGGTGACCTTTGACCCCATCTGGCATTAGAATGACAGCTCTAAAAAAAACTTCTTTCTATTGTTCCAGGCACCCAAAACAGGCTTGAAAGTATGGTTTTTCAACATAATAAAAACCTACAACCCTTACCTGTAGTATACAGCTCAAAAATGCCAACATTTCCAAAGAAAAGCACATCTTCTGTTACCTTTAAAAATCAATACTGTATGGACTCACCGGGGACCTTCTGCGCAGTCGTCAATTAGGGTCATCGCCCTGTAGTTGGAACGGAAATGGTATTCTTCACTGACTACTGTACAGTATGCTCATAATAATTATAACACACACGTGTAAGTTCCAACATGTTATGTTGTCCATGTAAAAGAAATGCTATGTAGACATGGCTTCCAAACTGTTTGGCTCAACCCTGCCTTGAATGCCAATCAGTTTGGAAATCTATTCAAAAATCGCCTGATAAACACATTTCTCTCTGGCTGGAGACAAGAAATAAGAAGTCTAAGCAAACTAAGTACTTACTGCAGAATCAAATAAGATTTGTCTTGAAGATTACCTTGTAACCGCGTATACCGTTCGAAACAAATATTTTTGCAATATCGTCACGAAAATAGTGCCCACTCCTTACAAATCCAAAAGGGTAGACACTATAACACACCAGCCAATGAGAGACTGTGTCTAACATGCCATGATGATATTGAAAATGAATATCCCGCTTTATAATGGATTGTCCAACGTACGATAGAGAGAGACAAAAATTGTTACAATCTAAATGCAAGTCTGATGCAATGTTACCACATTAGACAGAATTGTTAAATATGTAAATATCATATAACTTTTACACAAAGATAAAGCAATCCTCTTGAGATTGAAGTATCTCAACTTGTCGATCAAGTTTTTATGAGCGACTGAGTTGATTTCAGAAGGGCCACACGCTTTGAAGTCGGCGGTTTAAGTTTAAGTTAGATCAATATTCAGGGTACAGGATATGCGACGTGTCGATTAAAAGATTCTGTTGTATACTTTCCAATAAACTAAGACGAATCCCATTTTGTACTCCTCTTGGCTTTAACACACCTAATTACTATGCCAAGGTTTGTTTCTTTCGGCTAACGGAAATTTAGTCTAAAATTAAAATATTCAATTAACAAATCACGTGTCCGGCTCTAAATTCAACGGGATCCGCTGTCATATTCTATGCAATCCACCTATCAGCTGTAAAAGATGAACTATCGGAAGTTCGAAAATGAGAACAGGCACGTAACCTATGTAAGCATTCTGCAGACGTACATGTAATTTTAGTTTCCTGCAGTAATTGTAGTGGGTCAGATATGTAGAGAAAGTAAACATCTGACAAGGGTGTGGCTATCTTGAAATTATCTCGGTCAGTCATAGAAATCTAAGTAACAAATTAAGACATTTGGATTTTTTTCTTTTATGAATCTGCACAAGAGGATATATTTTACCTTTGTGCCAAATTTCAACTCAATCGATGAAAAAAATTAAGCTGTTATAAAACCAATGACGTTCACAATTCTATCACTGTATTGTTATCATTTAGAGCAGAAATGCTGTTATTCTGTACGTTGTTTGCTTAACATTTCTTTGACAAATAAAGTTTCGCGCCCTTGTATGTTATTGTGCGTACTGAAAAAAATCACCTTTTCTTTCCAGCTATCTTCTATAAACACCACAATATAATTAGCATCTTCCCCTTGTTAGACTTATCACCAAGCAAAAACCGTAGGAGCACATTTCTGTCCTATCTCTATACTGTATTATCAGGTCAAGAAGCAGCTAATTAAGAACAGATCGATATTTTGTGTACATCGTTTCCTTGTCTATCGTATACATTTCTCTGAGCATCATCAGATAAAACTTGTTGGAACTTAAAGCTTTCGCAGACTTTTGCGTTATTGTGTGGACTTGTTGTTTGTTATAGACTTAGCCCGATATGGCAAAAATGTGCAATAAAGGTCTTCATTCATTGTCTGTGTCTGTGCGGTAAAGAATCCACTCTCCGTTTCCACACATTTTCCCACAACATGGTGAATCGTAACAGATTTCGCACATATACATTCGATCGCACACGCGCCATCCAATTCTATCGTAGGTACCTAGTAGTTGTTGTCTGTTACTTTCCTGCAATAGTTGCTGGTCAAGCACATATCTAGTGTTAACATACAACTTCCTTTCATAAACATGTCACTGCATTCTTTTTAAAGTTGTCTACTCTTTTGGTGGTGAGTAAGACACCAATAACCATTGACAGACAAGTTTCGTTCACAAACGTGCGATTTTCGCACTTGTCTTCAAGCGGGTGTGACAAGCCCGGTATTTAATAGACAAGTCTCTAAGTCAGTACCAACATCTACAATGACTCATTTGCATAATTGTCTTACACTTTGGAGTATATGTTTCCGTCCCCGCAATCCCTCCTCATTCATTCCCGCCAGCCGTGACCTCAGAGTGACATCGTGACGTGATCTACATATCCAGAAATTCTGTAAGTATCGAACTCTCTCACCAACATGTTTTGTGGATTTTGATTTAGTATTCTCAATCGCTTTTACTTTGTACGTACCCTTAAAGGCGGGTCTGGAATAGAGATGGACTTGTTTTGTGAGGAATTGTTTAAAACGTGCACATTAAATCACTGATCCAAATCGGTTCCAAAAGTAAGGCTTAGGTCACATTTCCAAACCGGGGCCCGGCCGGGCAGCTTTCGGGAGGAAAAAGATGATATAACAGACATCACAGCCCACAAATTTTCAACATAAGATTAATTGACATATTTTGTGTATATTTCTAGGTATACATTTTGATTTTTTGTTCTTTAAACATCCCGGGCCGGGCACCTGTTTGGAAATGTGACCTAAGCCTGAAATGTTGTCTAAATCTAAGAAAATCTTATAGTTCTTCGTCGACTGGTTGATATGTTGTTGAC
>NW_023365720.1:9503-32625 GCF_000003815.2 Branchiostoma floridae
AGGGCTAGTTTCTTGTGTTAGCTAGAGCCATATGAAAAGTTTGTTTTTTTTGGCCGATTGATCCCTGCAGTTTGTTTGGCAGATGGTAGTCTTAAAGCTTACCACAACGATAAATACATTTCCGCCGAATAATCCTGATCATCATTTTGTTTCCCCTCCCCACATCAGCTGAAGCTACACCATGAAGCTGTTTGTCTGCATGATGCTGGCGACGATGATTGTCATGGCAACGCTGATCGACGACTCCGAGGGATGGAGACGTCGGCGCAGGCGCAGGGGGTCGAGCGGGTCGAGCGGTGGATGTCTGACCTTGGATGCAGATGGTACGTTTGGTCATCACAAATATTCAGACAGGCATGTTGATTTAATATAGACGTTGCATGTTAGCCACAACGCAAACATTGCTGTTTTAGTGTTTACAATAATCTTGGCCAATGATTTTCTGCACTACAGATTGAATCAGTGCCATCCTGGGTCGATGTACTTATATCATCATTTGTCACAGTACAGCTGTCTCATGATAATTCTGTCTTTCCTTTACCCGTCCAGCTGACTCAGAGTTGAGGGAGGTTGTGGAAGAGGCGAGGTCGCTCCTGGAGGAACTTGATGAGGCCAGTGAACACTTGGATACTAAACAAGTGGAGAACACACTCGCGGATCAGGAAGAAGGTCGAACGAGAAGGAGTCTCCAGTAAGAAATTGTATAAAGTTGAAACTGATTTAGAACCAAAGGACGATTAGTCGGCAATTTATTTTCTCGGATGGAATATCTTTTGTCTCGTATTACTCATGTAACATAAAATGTTATTCAAATCAAAGAGGACGCCACTTGAAATGGTAAAGCAGCTTTGCGTCTAATATTGGATATGATCTGTTGACTTACAAATCACTCGGAAAAAGTGAAGAGAGAGACTCTCGATCGAGGAATTTAGTCAAGTTAAAACTGGTTTAGAAGTTCATTAGACGATTCAATTTTTTCAGGATTGAATTAGTTTTGTCTCTTGTTTTCTCTCGCCTTTTACACAACATGCAATGTTCGTCATCTCAACTCAAAGGAAATGTTCCTTGGGCTTGAAATAGAACTAGTATCGTGCCTAATTATGGATTTAATATTTTCGAACAGTAATTTATGGTGAAAACCCTGCATCATTCATTTAAGAAGACGTACAAATACATTTTGTGACATTGCTGTTTCAATAAAACGTATTGATAAAAACTTGCGATTCAGTTTTCTATTTCTATTTTTTTTATTCATGATTATTCTCTATCATCGTTCTATATAAAAGGTTAAAAGTAGAAGGTTGTAAGTCATCTAATGAGTAAACCAAGTGGTTATAAAGTTATTTAGTTTAACTTCAAGGTCGGGACACATTATGGGTTCTTTGCACAATATATTTATCAGTGAAAGCTCTCTAGATAGTTTACATACACTGGAATAGGTGTTAAACACTGGAATAGGTGGAATTTGGAATAGGTGGCTAATAGTTATAATGGTAATGATAATGACCCGGGTTTCAAACGCCACCAAATACATCCATACGACTATCTATTTCTTTCCCCTCATCGGAAAGTCGGCGAGTCTTCCAATGGTCCAGTTTAAAACGTGAAAATATTTACAGATATGAATCATTTGACTACTTAATTTGACTAAATAAATAGTTAAACAAATATGAATGTTTCAAAAATAAAAAAAAGTGTCCCCTTTTGGCTATTGGATATATTATTATTATAGGGACACATATTTTAGGAGTTGTGAGTATTTTCTGTCCCCTTGGAAACTTTTCGAATGGTAAAAATCTCTTAACAGAAATTTAATCGTTTCAAAAGAAAAAGAAAAAAACACCCTTTTTTGCCATTAAATGTATTGCATGTGAATGGGAAAACATTTCCCGGGGTAGCCTGGATTTTTGGGATGCACGGAAGTAAAACATATACATGTCGGTGTGAAAATAGTAACCCCTCAAATAATTTCTAAGTTGTGAACAATGAATGCCGATGAAATGCTGTCAACAATGGTCTAATTTTAAAGCTAGTTTACAAAGCCCGGCCTCTAGAGAGTAGCCCGGCCTCTAAAATGTCCCTTTTCAACTTTTGGAAACATTCTGACCGACGGAACACACGTGATCTGCAGCCGAACACAACTGAAATTGTTATGTTACCTTCACAGAAGGTACATACTGTTTTTGCATCGTTTCTTCTTCTTCTTTTCCGCACAAATAAAAAACATGAATATCTCCAAAACTAGACCTTGGAATATCTCGTAATTCAGCAAGCTGGTAGGTCTGCACATAAGACACTGCACCTTGGTCATTTGGTCCCCCAAAGACACCAAAAAAATGATTTTATGGGGCAAAAAAGGGTGAAAAAACTAGCAATTTTAACACAAAATCGAACTTTCGAGCCCCCATAGGACATTAGAACCACGTTCCAAGGACCCGAGGTCAACGACCGGTAGCTATGGAACCCGCCCGGGAGTTATGGAACATGGTGTTCGAACGAGGTCAACGACCGCCACTACGCAACACGGAAGTGTCCGCCCGTCAAATGATGACTTCATCTTGCTTTGGACGGCCTGAATTGAGGCAGAAGCCGTCCTCTGAATGATTTGTGGAATTCATTTTACCAAGAAGTAATAAATCGGATCAAGAAATTCACAGAGCTTTGACTTTATTTTGCCGAATATCGGCACCTTTTGCATACTAGTATATCAACTTCAAGGAAGGTAGAATGAAATTGAGGGCAGGCAGAATGAAATTTAATGCCCCCAAAGTATAATGTGTCTCGGTTAAGGTCTATATCGAGTCAAATATAAGCATTTGTTTCGATACTTTTCTTGATTTTGTTTAAGCTAAAGGTTTTGCTACCTGCACAAGTCAGTTTAACTCTGAGCCATCCAAACATTGTTCGGATTCTATGTTGTGTTTGAGTTACGTAGAATCGAGAACACACACGATGTGTAGTACGCCAGCACTCGTGCGTACACACGCGATAATTTGGTGAACAAACGCATTCAGAGCACTACTGCAATTTTCTCAGACAGGCCGACAACTGTGGTAACGTTACGTGTACGTGGTGATTTCTTTGGATGTCTCCTGACATGATAAGTAACTGGCATATAACGTTAATCATAAAAATGTAGCGAGACCTGTTCGTTTTTCAAGTTCATACATAGAGCTGTCGTCTAAATGAAACACGGATTGGTGTCACGGTTGTAGTTAACCGATTTTTGAGTCAACAAGAACATTTGAGCAAAAAAACAACAACACATGACTACGTTAGACGCAAGGTCACTGCCTGTTGCCGGCTGTTACATAAAAAAAAAAACATGCATAACGATCGTCATGCAAACTCAAAGTTTTACGCCTGAGACATAAAGGTATGTGAAACACAAACGATGGACTTGATGAGTTTATTTCGCTATTAAACTGACCTGAACAAACACGATTAACTGCAGCGTGGAACGCCTTCGCTATTAAACTGACCTGAACAAACACGATTAACTGCAGCGTGGAACGCCCTCCCGGCCCATGTTAGGTCACGGTCATTCCGTTCACCTTGTTGTTCATCATGTAAGTTACCACAGCGCTGCGTTGGTCCCCAGCAAGCAAGTGGAGCACGGAACCGAAGTCTGGGTGAATTACAATAAAATCTACTTACAGCTTTATACACGGTGGGAGTGGCCGGCACAGCACAAATCCCCAGGCACAAATCAGCATAAGCCAACGCGAAAGTTAAGTGTAGCAGAAACCTAACCCCTTGAAGTTTGCATGATTGACAGGCGGACGGGTTTGAAGTGTACCGACTGCGGCACGTATTGATAATGAGGGCATAAACAAACTACGTAAATCAAAATTGTTTGCTAAAAATAAAAGAAATTTATGAAATATGAATTGCGGGCTCTGAAAAAATGATTGGGCCGTTCAAAATATGAATGAATTTACACAGATTGACTGTGACAGGAAGCATAGCGGAGATGTGTTGCGTACTGTGAAGATCACTTGCAGTGTGCAGGGGTAGCCATATCAATTTCTGCTCTGAGAGTGTCCGGCAACTGCGGGACGTGAACGAATATAATAGATTTGTGGCAATTTTAGCGATTACGCTAATCAGCTGTTTCTGTGAATTTGTGCGATTTACAGTAGTTGGTAAGGCCCCCTTTCGAAATTTCCACTAGACGGCGATCGCGCTGCGCTCTTACTGCGACATAAACAGGATATGTGTAACATTCGATTTCACACTGGGTATATGGTTCATAGAAAACGTAAAAGTGTGACTGAGCATAATTCAAGTAGATAGAAACGAGAATTCAATTCTATAATATTTGACAATAAAATTGTGACTGTATGTACTTCTTGTCTCATGTGAGGCTGTATCTAGCACAATCTAGCTGATGTTTTCACGGGGAAAGGGACTGAATGCACTGTTTGCGATGGTCCGACTAAGAAAATCATTACGAAAAAAACAACACCGCTAACATCAACAAAGCTCTGCCTACCTTTTGGGAAATAACTTCGACATCTTAATTTTCATAGACGGTCAGCCCAAATTAGGTGCAACATGATGACACCGGTAGATTCGTTCCATATTTTATAAGCAGTCAATTAAAGAATCAAAAGCACACCTATTTGTCACGTTTCATGTAGGGCCCCGCCCCCGTATAGAGCGCAAGCATATGAGGTCCGATCGGCTTACCGGAGACTATTTTGAAAGTACCTTATTTAATTTCACATATTGTTCGATTTTTTTTTACTTCTATGGTAGCAACAACTGACAGTTAATCGGGGCCGGGAAAATGACAACAAAAACATCGGCGCTAGCACGATGCGACTGACCAGAACATTAGGGGGAGGGGCGCGTCACCGACTGGGTTCGACCAGTCGCTTCTCGCTTCTCTCTCGCCGCCGGCGCGCGTTAGGAATTATCATCAAAGTCAGCACCGTCCACAAACATCCGCTGATTTTTTAGAGATTTTTGCAAAATTTGTCTATACTTACGCGCCGAGTTTGTTCGTCAACAATGACGGAAAGCGCAAAATTAAACTTATTCTTATGTTATCAACTGAACTTCGCGGCTCGCGTTCTGCACCAAGTCAGAGACAGAGAATATGAATTTCCCAAGTGATTCAAAGCTTTATTTTTTTTAACATTTGAATACATATTGTTGAAGGAAGCCAGTTTTTTTTTTCCATGGCTCTCTCTCCGCAAGCCAAGAAATTTCTCCCTGGACCTCCCCAAGCCGAAAAAATTCATAGGCCTTGACGCTCCCGCAGACGACACGCTAGATGTCGTCGAGTAAACCCTGTTGACGACCGTCAGAAATGGATAACCTTTTTGGACAGACAGACTGCCCCTGTGGCTTGTAGCTATGGGGCTGTGATGAGATGATGATGAGAAACCCTGTTTGGAACAATATTGGACGTTGTGTTCATTATTCAAGATGTATAACGTTACAGATAAAAAATCATCAAAATTTATTTGTACCTTCTTGCATGTCTTAACTTATCCTGTGTCAACATCTGCAACTTAATCAGTTGACCCTTCCAGGTAGAAATGCTAGACTAAACCATGTGAAGGTAACATTCTGTATTTGCTTGCAAATATTACCTTTCTAGTTGAAGTTTAATTTCTTTGTGTATGATTAGACTGTACCTTTTGCTGTATATACATTGCCATACATTGTCACTGATGCAATTGTTGCGCAATAAACCATCTATCTATCTTTCACAACCTGGTGACCTTTGACCTCATCTGGCATTAGAATGACAGTTCCAAAACAAACTTCTTTCTATTGTTCCAGGCACCCCAAACAGGCTTGAAAGTATGGTTTTTCAATATAATAAAAACCTACAACCCTTACCTGTAGAATACAGCTCAAAAATGCCAACATTTCCAAAGAAAAACACATCTTCTGTTACCTTTAAAAATCAATACTGTATGGACTCACCGGGGACCTTCTGCGCAATCGTCAATTAGGGTCATCGCCCTGTAGTTGGAACGGAAATGGTATTCTTCACTGACTACTGTACAGTGTGCTCATAATAATTATAACACACACGTGTAAGTTCCAACAAGTTATGTTGTCCATGTAAAAGAAATGCTATGTAGACATGGCTTCCAAACTGTTTGGCTCAACCCTGCCCTGAATGCCAATCAGTTTGGGAATTTATTCAAAAATCGCCTAATTAACATATTTCTCTCTGGCTGGAGACAAGAAATCAGAAATCTAAGCAAACTAAGTACTTACTGCAGAATCAAATAAGATTTGTATTGAAGATTACATTGTAACCGTTCAAATAACAAATCTTATAGCAATATCGTCGCGAAAATAAGAATAAGTGCCCACTCCTTACAAATCCAAATGGTAGACACTATAACACACCAGCCAATGAGAGACTGTCCAACATGCTATGATGATATTTAAAATGAATATCCCACTTTATAATGGATTGTCCAACTTAAGATAGAGAGAGACAAAAATGGTTACAATCTAAAAAGTCTGATGCAATGTTAACACATTAGACAGAATTGTTACCTCCATGAAATGTCATGGAGGCCATATTTTCTGTTATGTGTCTCTGTCTGTGAACAAGATTACTCAAGAACGGCTGGATGGATTGGTTTCATACTTGTTGTGTTGGTGGGGTGTGATAAAAGCTCGAATCGATAAGATTTTGGGCGTCGTATCCGTCGTTATAATTGATGTAATAATATCAGAAATCACCCCTATATCTGCGATATATTGGAACAGGCATCGTGCTTTAAGTGTTTGTTAATGGGCTTAGCTTAAAGCAGATGGTGAGGTGATTTGTATGACAGCTGTTTCGGGAACCCCGAGTTTTTTGAATATGATAATTAGTTTTAGTTATGTCTGCTTAGGATATCCGTAACAGTTGGCTCCTTAGAGCAGCCTTGCCCATTCCGGTCAATTTGAATATTTACCTCCATATTACCTCCATGAAATGTCATGGAGGTTGTATTTTCTGTTATGTTTGTCTGTCTGTGTACAAGATTGCTCAAGAACGGCTGGGTGGATTGGTTTCATACTTAACTTGTTGTGTTGGTGGGGTGTCATGAAAGCTCGAATCGATGAGATTTTGGGTGCCGTATCTGTCGTTATTATCGATGTAATAATATCAGAAATCATCCCTATATCTGCGATATATTGGAACAGGCATCGTGCTTTAAGCGTTTGTTAATGAGCTTATCTCCAAGCAAATAGTGAGGTGATTTGTATTACAGCTGTTCCGGGAACCTGAAGTACCACGATCTTGTGCAGAAAAGAAACACAGCAAAATATAATTCATTTCTTGCTTGTTGGTCCATAACAATATCCAAATACACAGCAGTGCCATAAAGTGCGCAATTGCGTATTTAAAAGGCATTATCATATAACCAGGCGCCACGGACCAATCAGAAGGCTCCATTCCACATTGGTTATGACGCAGTAACACATATATTCTGGCCAGGCCGGTGTGTATCGCCCTTCTAAATTGGTCAGAATGAATCGACACCAGTACCGGTGTCGATTTGTATCGACACCTAATCGCGTGGCCAATTCTACTCCTCTGCCGGCTAAAGTCCTTCCCCAGCTTATGTTACTGTCTTGCCACGGAGGAATCTGCTTGGAGATTATCGACACCGGCACCAGTGCCGATGCAAATACGGTGCCGGTGTCGATTCATTCTGATCTATCAGAAGGAGCAATACACGCAAGAAGGTAAGGGATATGCAGGCATCGGCCAATCAAAAGGAGCGAAACATATGCCAGAGCAGAGGAATGACAGACTGCAAGGGGGGAATGACTCCTTCTGTTAACATTGATAATGAATTTTGTTGTTCTAAAAAGCCAAAGACTGCAATATTTCTAATATTTTCTGTGCATTTTTTTTTTGTTTCAAAATGCAATCTGTAATCTCCTTACAAATGTATGTACCAAAGAACAAATGTGAACTTTCAGAAATTCGACAAAGGAATTCACACGTATATAGTACCAAGGGATCTTTGCATCATACAGGAGTTTGCAATTTTGGGTACTAGGCTATATGATAATAACGTTAATGACCCACCTGTTCCTCGGTGTACATGGTGTCACAACGTCTGGTCCTTTGCTATAACCACCTCATAAAACCACCTCGTTCAGTTGAACTTTTACACAAAGATAAAGCAATCCTCTTGAGATTGAAATATCTCAACTTGTCGATCAGGTTTTTATGAGCGACTGAGTTGATTTCAGAAGGGCCACACGCTTTGAAGTCGGCGGTTTAAGTTTGAGTTAGATCAATATTCAGGGTACAGGATATGCGACGTGTCGATTAAAAGATTCTGTTGTATACTTTCCAATAAACTAAGACGAATCCCATTTTGTACTCCTCTTGGCTTTAACACACCTAATTACTATGCCAAGGTTTGTTTCTTTCGGCTAACGGAAATTTAGCCTAAAATTAAAATATTCAATTAACGAATCACGTGTCCGGCTCTAAATTCAACGGGATCCGCTGTCATATTCTATGCAATCCACCTAGCAGCTGTAAAAGATGAACTATCGGAAGTTCGAAAATGAGAACAGGCACGTAACCTATGTAAGCATTCTGCAGACGTACATGTAATTTTAGTTTCCTGCAGTAATTGTAGTGGGTCAGATATGTAGAGAAAGTAAACATCTGACAAGGGTGTGGCTATCTTGAACTTATCTCGGTCAGTCATAGAAATCTAAGTAACAAATTAAGACATTTGGATTTTTTTCTTTTATGAATCTGCACAAGATGATATATTTTACCTTTGTGCCAAATTTCAACTCAATCGATTAAAAAAATTAACCTGTTATTAAACCAATGTCGTTCACAATTTTGTCACTGTATTGTTGTCATTTAGAGCAGAAATGCTGTTATTCTGTACGTTGTTTGCTTAACATTTCTTTGACAAATAAAGTTTCGCGCACTTGTATGTTATTGTGCGTACTGAAAAAAAAGTCACCTTTTCTTTCCAGCTATCTTCTATACATACCACAATATAATTAGCATCTTCCCCTTGTTAGACTTATCACCAAGCAAAAACCGTAGGAGCACATTTCTGTCCTATCTCTATACTGTATTAGCAGGTCAAGAAGCAGCTAATTAAGAACAGATCGATATTTTGTGTGCATTGTTTCCTTGTCTATCGTATACATTTCTCTGAGCATCATCAGATAAAACTTGTTGGAACTTAAAGCTTTCGCAGACTTTTGCGTTATTGTGTGGATTTGTTGTTTGTTATAGACTTAGCCCGATATGGCAAAAATGTGCAATAAAGGTCTTCATTCATTGTCTGTATCTGTGCGGTAAAGAATCCACTCTCCGTTTCCACACATTTTCCCACAACATGGTGAATCGTAACAGATTTCGCACATATACATTCGATCGCACACGCGCCATCCAATTCTATCATAGGTACCTAGTAGCTGTTGTCTGTTACTTTCCTGCAATAGTTGCTGGTCAAGCACATATCTAGTGTTAACATACAATTTCCTTTCATAAACATGTCACTGCATTCTTTTTAAAGTTGTCTACTCTTTTGGTGGTGAGTAAGACACCAATAACCATTGACAGACAAGTTTCGTTCACAAACGTGCGATTTTCGCACTTGTCTTCAAGCGGGTGTGACAAGCCCGGTATTTAATAGACAAGTCTCTAAGTCAGTACCAACATCTACAATGACTCATTTGCATAATTGTCTTACACCTTGGAGTATATGTTTCCGTCCCCGCAAGCCCTCCTCATTCATTCCCGCCAGCCGTGACCTCAGAGTGACATCGTGACGTGATCTACATATCTAGAAATTCTGTAAGTATCAAACTCTCTCACCAACATGTTTTGTGGATTTTGATTTAGTATTCTCAATCGCTTTTACTTTGTACGTACCCTTAAAGGCGGGTCTGGAATAGAGATGGACTTGTTTTGTGAGGAATTGTTTAAAACGTGCACATTAAATCACTGATCCAAATCGGTTCCAAAAGTAAGGCTTAGGTCACATTTCCAAACCGGGGCCCGGCCGGGCAGCTTTCGGGAGGAAAAAGATGACATAAAAGACATCACAGCCCACAAAATTTCAACATAAGATTAATTGACATATTTTGTGTATATTTCTAGGTATACATTTTGATTTTTTGTTCTTTAAACATCCCGGGCCGGGCACCGGTTTGGAAATGTGACCTAAGCCTGAAATGTTGTCTAAATCTAAGAAAATCTTATAGTTCTTCGTCGACTGGTTGATATGTTGTTGACTTCCGAACAGAACAGGGCTAGTTTCTTGTGTTAGCTAGAGCCATATGAAAGGTTTTTTTTTTTTTGGCCGATTGATCCCTGCAGTTTGTTTGGCAGATGGTAGTCTTAAAGCTTACCACAACGATAAATACATTTCCGCCGAATAATCCTGATCATCATTTTGTTTCCCCTCCCCACATCAGCTGAAGCTACACCATGAAGCTGTTTGTCTGCATGATGCTGGCGACGATGATTGTCATGGCAACGCTGATCGACGACTCCGAGGGATGGAGACGTCGGCGCAGGCGCAGGGGGTCGAGCGGGTCGAGCGGTGGATGTCTGACCTTGGATGCAGATGGTACGTTTGGTCATCACAAATATTTAGACAGGCATGTTGATTTAATATAGACGTTGCATGTTAGCCACAACGCAGACATTGCTGTTTTAGTGTTTACAATAATCTTGGTCAATGATTTTCTGCACTACACATTGAATCAGTGCCATCCTGGGTCGATGTACTTATATCATCATTCGTCACAGTACAGCTGTCTCATGATAATTCTGTCTTTCCTTTACCCGTCCAGCTGACTCAGAGTTGAGGGAGGTTGTGGAAGAGGCGAGGTCGCTCCTGGAGGAACTTGATGAGGCCAGTGAACACTTGGATACTAAACAAGTGGAGAACACACTCGCGGATCAGGAAGAAGGTCGAACGAGAAGGAGTCTCCAGTAAGAAATTGTGTAAAGTTGAAACTGATTTAGAACCACAGGACGATTGGTCGGCAATTTATTTTCTCGGATGGAATATCTTTTGTCTCGTATTACTCATGTAACATGAAATGTTATTTAAATCAAAGAGAACGCCACTTGAATGGTAAAGCAGCTTTGTGTCTAATACTGGATATGATCTGTTGACTTACAACTCACTCGGAACATGCGAAGTTAAGAGAGAGACTCTCGATCGAGGAATTTAGTCAAGTTGAAACTGGTTTAGAAGTTCATTAGACGATTGAATTTTTTCTGGATTGAACTAGTTTTGTCTCTTGTTTTCTCTCGCCTTTTACACAACATGCAATATTCGTCATCTCAACTCAAAGGCAACGTCACTTGGGATGGAAATAGAACTAGTATCGTGTCTAATAATGAATCTAATATTTTCGAACAGTAATTTATTGTGAAAACCTGCATTATTCATGTTAAGAAGACGTACAAATACATTTTGTGACATTGCTGTTTCAATAAAACGTATTGAAAAAAAAAGCTTGCGATTCAGTTTTCTATTTCTATTTTTTTATTCATGATTATTCTCTATCATCGTTCTATATAAAAGGTTAAAAGTAGAAGGTTGTAAGTCATCTTAAAACCCTCAAACACCCCAGTGGGGTCGATTTGGACCCTAGGCGTACATCTTGAAGTGCCATTTGAACATTTTTGATCTGAAGAAAAAATCCTTCCGTGACTTTGTCAGTCAATATGTCTTCTCCTAAGTTTTCGCAAGATTGGTACAATAGTGTGGAAATTATGAAGAAAGTTTGTGTTCAGTCCCTCTGAGGCCAAACGGACACCAGCAAAGATGTGCAATTTTTAAAACAAACTTTGGAGGCTAACTCCTTAACCACTTACAGTATGACTACCAGACGATGATAAGAATGTAAACATAAATCCTCACAAAAATTTCTGTGTCATCAACATGTAATGTGACGACCTTATGACGGCATTTACCTAATCAGGGCGGCCATCTTGGGTTTTGACCAATGACGTCATGAAATTAGCATAAATTATAAATTTTAAGTTATGAAAATTACATTGAATTTCATAGAATTTAATTGTTGTCAGAAAACAGGTGTAGTTCACCAAGAAAACCATTGAAATTGTGAAATTTTGGCAAAAATATGCCTGATAGAATATGGTTGCCATGGCAACCCCCAAAAATGATAAACTTACTTTATTGACTAAAAACTTTTGCGAACAATATTTTGTAATAAATTACAAAGTTTCGTAGCTTTAGCTCTAGCTGTTCATGAGTTATGCGACATAAATGTTGCTGAGGGCCTCAAAATTACCTTATCTGTCGGAATAGGTTTAGTGCAAAACGTGGTCCTTCTGAACTTTTGCATAAATTATGATAATGAAGCAATGTATATACAATGATCGCCGATAAGAAATGGTACTGAGATTTTATGAACAAAACATTTTGGGGTCCGTTTGGACCCCACTCCGTCATTTTAGTCGCAAAAAAAGGTGGGGTGCTTGAGGGTTAAGTAAATCACGTGGTTATAAAGTTATTTAGTTGGTTGCCTTTTTAACTTCAAGGTCGGGACACATTATGGGTTCTTTGCACAATATATTTATCAGTGAAAGCTCTCTAGATAGTTTACATACACTGGAATAGGTGTTAAACACTGGAATAGGTGGAATTTGGAATAGGTGGCTTATAGTTATAATGGTAATGATAATGACGTTAAGACACGGGTTTCAAACGCCACCAAATACATCCATACGACTATCTATTTCTTTCCCCTCATCGGAAAGTCGGCGAGTCTTCCAATGGTCCAGTTTAAAACGTGAAAATATTCACAGATATGAATTATTTGACTACTTAATTTGACTAAATAAATAGTTAAGCAAATATGAATGTTTCAAAAATAAAAAAAAGTGTCCCCTTTTGGCTATTGAATATATTATTTTTATAGGGACACATATTTTCGGAGTAGTGAGTATTTTCTGTCCCCTTGGAAACTTTTCGAATGGTAAAAATCTCTTAACAGAAATTTAATCGTTTCAAAAGAAAAAGAAAAAGACACCCTTTTTTGCCATTAAATGTATTACATGTGAATGGGGGCACATTTCCCGGGGTAGCCTGGATTTTCGGGGTGCACGGAAATATACATACATGTCGGTGTGAAAATAGCAACCCCTCAAATAATTTCTAAGTTGTGAACAATGAATGCGGATGAAATGCTGTCAACAATGGTCTAATTTCAAAGCTAGTTTACAAAGTCTGGCCTCTAGAGAGTAGCCCGGCCTCTAAAATGTCCTTTTTCAACTTTTGGAAACATTCTGACCGACGGAAACACGTGATTTGCAGCCGAACACAACTGAAATTGTTGAAGTTTAATTTCTTTGTGTATGATTAGACTGTACCTTTTGCTGTATATACATTGCCATACATTGTCACTGATGCAATTGTTGCGCAATAAACCATCTATCTATCTTTCACAACCTGGTGACCTTTGACCTCATCATTAGAATGACAGCTCCAAAACAAACTTCTTTCTATTGTTCCAGGCACCCCAAACAGGCTTGAAAGTATGGTTTTTCAACATAATAAAAACCTACAACCCTTACCTGTAGAATACAGCTCAAAAATGCCAACATTTCCAAAGAAAAGCACATCTTCTGTTACCTTTAAAAATCAATACTGTATGGACTCACCGGGGACCTTCTGCGCAATCGTCAATTAGGGTCATTGCCCTGTAGTTGGAACGGAAATGGTATTCTTCACTGACTACTGTACAGTGTGCTCATAACAACTATAACACACACGTGTGAGTAAGTTCCAACATGTTATGCGGTCCATGTAAAAGAAATGCTATGTAGACATGGCTTCCAAACTGTTTGGCTCAACCCTGCCCTGAATGCCAATCAGTTTGGGAATTTATTCAAAAATCGCCTGATTGACACATTTCTCTCTGGCTGGAGACAAGAAATAAGAAATCTAAGCAAACTAAGTACTAACTGCAGAATCGAATAAGATTTGTATTGAAGATTACCTTGTAACCGTTCAAATAACAAATCTTATAGCAATATCGTCGCGAAAATAAGAATTAGTGCCCACTCCTTACAAATCCAAATGGTAGACACTATAACACACCAGCCAATGAGAGACTGTCCAACATGCTATGATGATATTTAAGATGAATATCCCACTTTATAATGGATTGTCCAACTTAAGATAGAGAGAGACAAAAATGGTTACAATCTAAAAAGTCTGATGCAATGTTAACACATTAGACAAAATTGTTACCTCCATGAAATGTCATGGAGGCCATATTTTCTGTTATGTGTCTCTGTCTGTGAACAAGATTACTCAAGAACGGCTGGATGGATTGGTTTCATACTTGTTGTGTTGGTGGGGTGTGATAAAAGCTCGAATCGATAAGATTTTGGGCGCCGTATCTGTCGTTATAATTGATGTAATAATATCAGAAATCACCCCTATATCTGCGATATATTGGAACAAGCATCGTGCTTTAAGTGTTTGTTAATGGGCTTAGCTTAAAGCAGATGGTGAGGTGATTTGTATTACAGCGGTTTCTGGAACCCCGAGTTTTTTAAATATGATAATTAGTTTTAGTTGTGTCTGCTTAGGATATCTGTAACAGTTGAATCCTTAGAGCAGCTGCTTGCCCATTCCGGTCAATTTGAATATCTTCAGTTGTATTTGTATGTCTGTGCACAAGATAACTCAAGAACGGCTGGATGGATTGGTTTCATACTTAGTGTGAAAGCTGAAAGTGATTAGATGTTGTGTTCTGCCTTGCATTACATTGAAGTTGTGTTAGTATGTACTTGGTTATATTGTATATCTATTATCTGGATGTGTTTGGTAATTATCTGAACAGTTGATGTCCTGATGTTGATGGCAACTGTTTGAAATATTTGTAACAGTTGGCACTTTAGAGAAGCTGTTTGCCCCTCCCGACATTTTAGCACATCTGTTTGGGGAAGCCAATCTAAGTATTTCTGCCACTTACACCCACCGCCAAGTTTTCCACGAGCCGTCCCGGCGAGTACTACAGTAACAGTTCTATCATGTTACACAGTAGAATACCCACAAAACAACAACAACAAAACAACACAAAAAGGACAATACATGTTGGTGGAATTGATTAACTAAATACAGTTCAGTTAGCAGGCGACGAATTGAAACCAGTTTGTGAATTGTCAGTTCAGCTCCCATTCTGGCTGTTTTTTTTTTCTCACATCATCCGCTCCGCTGCTGTTCGAATTCTGGGTTGTGCGGCTCCCCCTCCGCCCCGTCGTTGCACGATCACCGACGTCCTCATCACCCGCTCCTTCTGGTGATGCGGTCGGACCCACCGGCTTCCTGGGGAAGTTCTCCGGCGGCGTCTCTCACTGCTGTAGGAGTCCCTGTGTAGGGTATGGCGGGATCGCGCCCCGTCTTGTTAGGCATGGTTAACGCATGGCATGACCATGAACTCGCCAACACTCTTGTGCTCGGTGTGACCTGTGCAGGGATAGAGAGAGAACACCCACACACAACCTGACCGTCCTCTCCGATCAGAATCTTCAACATCTACCCTATCCACCAGCCACTCACCCCCGCACTGACCCGGGAATGCGCCAGACGGTCAGTCGGCCGGGCAGCCCTGGCATATCAACTCAACTCAACTAAACTTCAACTCAACTAAACTAAACTTCAACCTAACTCAACTTAATTACTAGTATACTCCCCTAACAGCTCGGATCTCCAATGACAACATCCAAACTGCTTTCAATACATCTGTGTTGAACTAACTTTTTGTGCAACCGTTCCTGTCCCCTAATTATCCTAACTGTCACGCTTCCATCACATAATTAACAGTTCATCACACCGCTAACACAAGGGCAAAGCGTTTCCTATCTCTAACTTAAGAACAAAATACCACAGCAAGTTCAACCAAAAAAACAATACCAGAAACCTACAAAAACAGCATACCTGTACAAAGAACAATGACGAAAACATTTGAAGAAAGATACTACTAGTATCTACCCCAGGCAACGTAACCCCCTGAATGACCTTGGTCAAACCCCCGAAGTCTGGGTTTCCCCAGAGATTACATCACCCTCCCTACCTAAATTGGACATTTCTCTCCGCTTATAATAGTTCTATCATACCTCTCTCGTCCCCTTTTAATCCGCCTAGCTCACAAAACTGGAACTTGAATAACTCTGTCGGTCCCAACTTTCACAAATAAGCAAGAACAAGGTCTCCATCTGTGATCACGCCATTCTATCTCTTCATAACAACCCTGTCCCTCTTAAAATCACCACAACTAGACTTGCTAATAACTGACACAGAACGGTGAACCAACTTATACTAAAACATCACCATCTAAATTAAAACAATCAATCAACCTCCAAACACTTTTGTACCAGCGACAACTGCTAAAAACAACACAGGGAAGCCATATCCTCACTAATCACAACTTTAAATGACAATATCAACTTACGAACACCATAAATTAGTAAATACTTCTTGCTACTGATCTAAGATAATAAAACTGAGCTAAACTCCAACAAAAAGGGTCAGGTAGCGTGTGCACGGCATTCTCTCTCAGTTTACACATGGGCACACTCACGTTCAACAGTTCCACCCGGCTCCTCGTCCTGCAGCGTCCCCCTAGATGGTGGTTGAACAGCATCCCGTCCTCGTCGCCAAATGTAAGAAGTGGTGGGGCCGATGTTGTGGCCCCAGGTTCTTTCAGAATGCTGCACGAGGAACGTTTAAACTACAGGACTAGGAAACACACGCAAGACACAGGGCATGCCATTGACACGCACGGGAGCTGTGAGTTGTGACCCTCTCTCTGCTTCCTTCTCTGACCGAAGCCTCTGTCCAACTGTCTCCAACCCAACAACTCCTGGCTTCTTTATTCAGAATTCCAGACCCAGACAATAGACAGTTTCACAGTAGGGAAGTGGGCCTAACACTTCTATGTAACATATCACCTATATGGCTTCCCTTTGATGTACAGGTAGGTTAAAGCAACATCATTTGCATCCAGACTCGGTACGAACTTGCTAACTTGGTAATCAAAGGAACTTGCATTTACATAAAGATTAGCTGTTTCATTGACAGACTCCATGCCTCACACTTATGAGGGCCTGTTTTATCCTAATACACATCAAAGGTTACAAATATATTTAAAAACATAACTATTACAATCTAAGTATTTCTGCCACTTACAAGGGCGCCGTTCTTTCTGTTATGTGTCCTGTGTTATCTCACGTTAAGGTTAAACATTTGACTCGATCACTCGTTTGGCAGTATGATTTGTCTTATCTTAGGTAAATCTGGTTTTGTACAATCTTTATGTTTATGGTACTCAAGTAATTTGGTTTCATAGAACTTCATGTATGATTATTATGTTATTGAAGTTAATTTGGTTTGCTTGAACTTTATGTATGACTTATGTTCGGGGTTCTCCCCCCAGGGGGCTTTGAAAAACGCCGTCAGGCGAATGTACTTTTACCCTGGTTAAATAAAGAATAAACAAACAAACAAGTGGACATGAAACGTTTTACCTTTTCCGGGGGCGTAGACAGAGTTGGGTATACGCGCAGCGGCGTCGGCGAGTGCCTGCCAATCAGTCTGAGGCTGCTGCATGGGTCTGGCGTCTGGCGAAATTATATATAAATTCATGTTTTGTGAGCACTTTGACGTGGATGTATCCCCATCGACGCAAGTCGGCATTTGTGGCAAAAATTCAAGAAAGCTTGCATGTGCGGGTTTGGTTCCAAACCTTAGTATACTTAGACTTAAATTCTGAGTATGCGCAGTTGTAATAATGGACATATTTTCAAATGATTATATGCTTTAGTCCAAGATGTCGATATAATGTTACGAAAATGATGTTATGTTTTTAGTTTGGGAAAATCTGAACAGAGTGTACTTTAGGCGTTTTGAGAAGTTGAGTTGGAATTCTATTTCACTATGTCAGGTGGTATAGTACTTTGAACATGGCTACACTTCACAATTTTCGTCAAACCCAAAATGTGGCCTACTTTTCGGAACAACCACGTGATAACCAAACAAACCCAAATTTTGCAACAATGCATTACATAGATATTCTAATGATCTATATATCGTACAAATTTCAATCTAAAAAATTACAAGAGCAACACCTATAGCGTTACAAAGCTGGGCTAAAAATTACATGTCAAAGAAGCTTGAGACATTTCATTGTTTCCATGCTGCCCAAGAATTGAAAAAATCTCTGAAAGTTTCACAAAACACTTTAGAAAGCCCAAATATTGGTCTATTCAGATCTAGTTTTGTTTTGACAAGATGTTCAAAGGTGTCGGACATATGACAGGTATTTGAGTCAACCTTCATTAACAACCTTAAAAGGGACACACAAATCAGCAACATCTCTACAGTAGAGCTGCGCGCGCGCTCCCTCATGGAAGACAAGTCTGAGTGGAGACGAAGGATCCATTGCGACCCGTGAAGGCATCTCAGATGTCCACGTTCAAGGTTCAAGGTTCAAGGCAAACACTACAAATATAGATTTTCCTCATTAATCATGCAAATTAAGTGCCAGTAGGCATAATTTGCACTTGATTATGTATATCTCTATCTAAGCTACCTACATACCAAATATTATCTAAATCTGTCGTTACCTTGTCCAATTATCCTCCTAAGAAGATTTTGAGAAAAACGCCATGCAATTCCAGAGCAACCTGCTAGGGGACCCAAACGTATACCACATATTCCTTACGTCACAAGCTATCTACCACCAAAAAATCAAGACCCTAGCACATCCAGGTCAAAAGATGCAAAAAACTGAATTTCTGCTGCAGTACCAAGGTTACATTCCAGGGAGCTCAAAATTGACCTTGACCTTTGTCTTACCAACCCCTACCCACATACCAAATATCATGGCAATCCATCAAGAGGTTCTTGAGTTATGTTGACCACAAATATCCGGAAACACAAACAAACACACAGAAATACAGACGGACACACAGACAGACACACCCAAAACTATTTTTCATGGAGATAAAATTGAAAATCTGTCGTTCATATGTTTCGTTATGCTCCTTGGAATATTTTGACCAGAATGCCCCTGCAAAAGCTATCTGCCACCAATCCACAGCATGGGTTAAAAGATACAAAAAAAAATCGAGGTTCTGCTGCAGTACCAAGGTCACACATCAGGGGGCCCAAAATTGACCCTGACCTTTGCCTTTCCATCACCTACCCACATATCAAATGTCATTACAATTCGTCCAGAGGTTCTAAAGTTATGCTAACTACAAATATTCAGAAACACAGACAGACAGACGGACACACCAAAAATTATACCTCTATTTTTCATGGAAATAAACAAAGGGGTGTCTTAAGCAGAGTTGAAACGTTTTGCGACCGCTGCATGTGTGTGGCGTCTGGAGGGAATTACAAAAGTTTCCTCCATAAAAAACACGAAGTGATTTAATATTAACGCATTTTACAATACACCCTCCCACCAAGTTTTTCTTTCTTTTCTGTTCTTTTGAAGCTTTGTTTAATAAGATTTGTAGAAAGGATAAAACATAGAAAGAGTCTATTGCAAAAAGGATGTTACATAACTTGCAGCAACATGTGATTTAGAATTGAATAAATTAATTCACAATGACTTTCCAAACTTCAAAGACAAGTTGATGTCTTTTTGACTGTGTGTTGGGTCTATGAGGGGTTTTAAAGGGTTTATAAAGTACAATCGACGTAAAGTTAAAGCAAGAAGTACAAAGAAACACAGGAACACCGGACTTAAAAACGTAGGCCTAAGTAGACGCGAAAACGTTTTTCATGTACATGGTAGGAAAACAATCAGTCTGGGGCTGCTGCATAGGTGTGGCGTTTGTAGGAAAAATTACAGAGCTATTTACAGTCATCTGTTAAAATGCTAGAGCAATTACGTTTAACAGCAATGAATCAGTGTTGTTACATTAACAACGAAATCCAAGAACGAATCCCAGAAATGAAAAATAAAGCACGAAAAAAAAACGATTTAAGACCTGACAGGATCTTGGCATATTACTAGTGCCGACCATAAACACTCTTCAAGATGCACACTGTTCCCTTCAAATCTGACTATGTTCTGGAAAATATCAATGATTCTCAAAATTAGACGATTATGATACCATTTTCTAACGATACTCCACCTTTATCAGACTTTTTGCCGGTACTATGTAGGCTAGAGAGACCTTTTTGCATTACTTCAAGAAAGAGGGAAGAAAGAGAAACAAGCCTCCTAAGAAAATCACCAAACCTATCAGCACCTGCGTCCCCAGTATGGGTCCGTTGCTGCCTATCTGACATTATGCCGCTTGTACTTGTCAGGTTTCTGCACGGCAAAAACTCGTCCTGCTCCTGGCAAGGCGCTTGTTGACTCTAGAGTAGACCCAGACTCAAAGAAAATATGAAGCCTTACATCACAACTTCAGAAACCAGAGATGGAAGCAACTCATTGAGTAACGCTGCCCATACCGAGACAAATTATGTGCATATGTAATTGACCGCTTTGCTCGCTAAATACGAGTTTTCGAAAATAGTCTACGAACTAAGTAATCCACTGTGTTTCTGGACATGCCAGTGATTTTTAGCCATAAAAGTTACTAAGATACTCAAACCAGCATCCTCTTCTTTTTTTCAATATCAACTCAGTTGGTTGAATTGTCACGAACTCCAGAAAGAATAGCGGCACAGTATCACTATTGCAGAGCCTAATAAAATACCCTAAATATCTAAAGTAATCCTAAAATCCTAATAACGGGCAAGAAGAACAAGATAGCTTCAGTGATGCTTCATATAGCTAAATGTTGACTATGCAAATCAGAATCTAATTTACATAATTAATGAGGAAATTGTCTACCCCCACAATGATAGAACTATTGTAACATCTGACATTGGTAACTGAGAAAGAGGAGAACAGATATATGTTATGCAAATATAGGCCTAATGTGCATAATTAATGTGGAAATGACATAACCAAATTGTGACAAATTTAAATTTATGTAAAGTAAACATCATTAAACATTAATTAGGCAAATCAGGATCTCATTTGCATAAATCATGAGACATGCAACGAACGCCTTTTTTCTTACCATAGATTGTGTTCATCTGTTTTTGGGGAGAGGAGATGGTCTAGTAATACAATTTTATGCAAACGATGACTTCTTTTTTGCATAAATTATGAGGAATTCAATGAATGGCTTCTTTCTTACCATACAGGTAGATTGAGTACATCTGTAAAGGGTGGAGGAGATGGTCAACTAATATAATTGATACAAATGAGGACATTCTTTGTATACTTAATGACAAACATACCCAGTTGTAGAGGTTAGAATCATTTGGCGAAGGTATATGGAGTGGTGGAACTTAGTTAATCTTGATGAGCTGCCGTAAACTTTTCTTCGGTGAGCTCCAGCACCGCAGACTTGATATTTGTAGACGCGTCAATACCAGCACGCGCCATGGATGCCCTTAAGACTAAGTTCTCGGTTCATTTTAGTATAACAGTTATTTTCCTACTGGTTTAGATCAAGGTATTAAGGATAAGTTAGATACAGTATATCTATGTTTGTTAGTTGGTACCTGAAAGTACTTTATCTGAGAAGTTCTTCTCAAGGTTTTAAGTCTCGTCACACGTCACACATTCACCCGTCAGTGCAAAATACAAAGAGTTGAATGACTAAGAATTTGCGATCATGCTTTTATTATATTCCATCACATTGTATTTTATTCTATTCTATCATATTATATTTGATACACATATATATGTAATCTCCATACTTCACGAGTCTGTTAAAATTCTTGTTTTCAATACTTGTTCATTTACAGTACGGTATAGTGACAAGGAAGAGCATGTCATACAGGGCAATGCAGCTTTTGTAGCTAATAAGGAGTGATCAGCAATATAAATATAAGTTCGTCAAGACTCAAATAAAGGTGCTTGATTATTGATATTAAGACCTTTAAGTATGACTACCAAAATCCAAATCATTATGACCATACTTTGTAGGTGACGTCCTGTCAAGGTAGGTGAGAGAGGAGGCGTCTGTGTGTTAAGAAGACGTTTGTTTCAAATAATATAGTTTTACGTGATGTTTAAAAGCAAATTGATAATTCTATTGATATTATTATTACATAATATAGTTACATATACGGGCCATGCATATACAGCTTACTTGAGATTTCGTAACGTTATAAATGTAGCATGCACACATATATTATGCTTACCCCAGCAAGTGAAATCCTGTCTGTCTATAGATTAATTGTTCTCTTACAACTATAGTTAACACGTTAATTTTCTATGTCATATTTGCAACGGTATCCAGTATTTGTGGCTTAGCCAAGCTTTCTCCGGGGCCGTACAGGATTGGCTGGCACAGATATTTATGGCGGCCGATTAAATTACTACAGTGAAAAACTCCTGTAAGATTGCGTGGCGCAGCGGCAGCGTGTTTGGCTCGGGACCGAGAGGTCTCAAGTTCGAATCTCTGCCGTGTCACCGGTCTTGTGCCCTTAGGAAAGGCACTTAACACGGATTTCTTCATTTTACTAAGGTGAAAATGAGTACTTAGCTTCCTCGGATAGGACGTTAAATGGAGGTCCCGTGCATGGGGAGAGCCACACCTCATGCACGATAAAGAACCCCCACACGTGCGATAGTGCGGTGTGCGATGGTGCAATTCCTTTCGTCTAGAATTGGTGGTTCTCTACAAATCACCAGGAAGAATAGTTACAAAATATATCCCTAATGAAGATCTGTATCAAACCAAACCAAAACTCCTACCAGGCGAGAAAGACTACCCCGGCGGTAGAGAGCTTCATCTGCCCCGTAGAGAGCATGGCCAAGCCACGATAGACTAGATACCAGGTTAGCATGAAAGTTCATCTGTGTTAGTACACTTTACACCCAACACTGGAATTAATGCTATTGGGACTTACCCCTCTAAATTTTCGGACGAACTCCGTCGACGTTGAATGACCCTTCTATCTCCAGCAGTGACGTCAGGAGCACACCACTTTTGCAGGAGGGGGTCTATGTCCCCCCCGTCTGTGTTGATGGTGGGCCAGTGGGCTCTGATGTTCACTACCTCCTTTACGCCTCGCGC
>NW_023365720.1:34088-34364 GCF_000003815.2 Branchiostoma floridae
TATTTGGTATGTAGGTAGCTTAGACAGAGATGTACATCATGAAATGCAAAGTATGCAAACTGGCACTTAATTTGCATATTTAATGAGGAAAATCTGTATTTGCAGTGTTTCCTTTACAGAACTCAGATACATGCAATATATGTAGTTTGGGGCAGGTGGAACATTATCAGATACCTAATATGCAAATAAGTCCCTAATTTGCATAATTAATGCAAAAGTGCCATAATTTATCGATGTGGTAAATGCTTGGACAATCAACATTGTAACCAGCGTAGG
>NW_023365721.1:0-7712 GCF_000003815.2 Branchiostoma floridae
CCTAACTTTGGACAGTGGGCAGGGTAGGTCAACAAGTGTGCAAAGTTGTCCTAAGTTGTGCAAAGTTACGTGACGTCATCTAACTTTGGACAGTGGGCAGGGTAGGTCAACAAGTGTGCAAAGTTGTCCTAAGTTGTGCAAAGTTACGTGACGTCATCTAACTTTGGACAGTGGGCAGGGTAGGTCAACAAGTGTGCAAAGTTGTCCTAAGTTGTGCAAAGTTACGTGACGTCATCTAACTTCGTACAGTAGGCAGGGTAGGTCAACAAGTTAATTAATACATAGTAAAAACTTATATATGTGTAAATAAGATACACACCACTCACGCATATAAACAAATGAAATATAGATGCACATTAATCAGCACAAAATCAATGTTCATGCAATGTAAAAAAAATTCATTTATTTCAATTTTTTGTCTTTTATTTCTCCTCTTAACGTCCGTTTTAACAATGCACACAAAATAATTTAAGTTCACTCTTAATATTATATTTCCCTTTTTTTACGTCACTTCTAAATACAAGTACCTGAAAACATCTCCCCTATCTACTTATAAACTACATGTATTGCAGTCATCTTTCACTACTTTTATAATAAGAAGTAGTAGTTGTTATTTTATTCCTTGTAATTTAACAATTAATTGAAGTACTTCCACCATTTAGTACAGAAGTATGCCATTTTCTGCCAGCACGGTCACACCCCTTTTACATAGAAAGACTGTTTAAATTGATCTCCTTTTATTGGTTGTCAGAGCAAAGTCGTTGTCATCGTCTGCATCACATAGTGGAGACAGCAGCGTTGAAGCGGCGCACAGCTTCCTTTTCTCTCCCCCGATCACATCGTTTGCCTCAATGGACTTATTCATGTCTTCTTCTGCTTCGCTGTGTTTTGATTAAAAAGAAATTGTCACTCACTAATGCCAACGTTAATTGTTGTCGTCGCTATTTATCGTTTCACGATTCATTTAATCATCTCATCAATGCTATCTTTTCGAAGACAACGCTAACACTAAACTAAACAAAGCAATAGCAAATAATAAAATCAGGTAAACAACATTAAGTAGCTGGTCATTTTAACTACTTTATATTAAGAATAGCGTATAATGAATAATCCTTATGGAAACAGATATCGACGCAAAAATGATCAACATCATCGCAATTCTGTATACATTAAAAAATCAATTTTCCGCTTACCTATCATCATTGATGTTAGCTAATAGATGTTTAGAAAGAATAGAACAAATGAAATAAAAGCAGCCGTGGCGCAATACAAAGACTGAAAAACGACACCATTCTACGAACGCATTCTGGGTTCGAATTTCAAAAAAACACCCGAGCAAATGACGTAAATGTCTGTTGGTGACGTTAAGCAAAAGAATGTTCGACAAGGTATGGTTCTAGAAATGACGGTTGTAAATTTTGAACATATAACGTTATATCTACATTGAATCAAACGTTTGATTTAAAACAATAAAAAGGTGTTAAGGAGTAAATCTACCTGTTGGCAGACAGATGGCTGTCCACAGAAAAACATTTTCCCTCCATTTGGTGTCAGGTGGAGAGACTTGTGCATGGCTTACAGCAAAAGCCGCGACCGTGATAAGGCTATATAAAACAGCCACCGTTAGCACGCACAAAACAGATGCAACAGCACAACATCCCTGTGAAGAATAAGAACAATCTTAATAAAGATAAGTAATCTGCATTCTGATAAAAAAAATCTGTTGTTTTGTAAGATGTAACTTTCTAAAGAATATAAGATTTATGAATCAAAAGTAGGAACTCAAAAGATATCAAGGTGCGATTAATACGACTAACCCACCTGAACAAGTTCTTCCGGAAAATCCTTCCAGTCAAACTCGACTCTCCAGGACGAATGGAGATCTGTAGCCTTCAAAGATTTACTGCACGACATGATATGATATAATATTGTCCGTAATTCCCCCGTTAAAAAAGTCTATTTCGTCAAAGACACGGACTAAAAAGTAGCCGTGGCGACTTCATCGCCACACAGTTTCAAACTGTTATACTGAAAAACGACACCGTTCGAAGAACGCATTCCGGTTTCGAATTACGAAAACACCTGAGTTAGTGACGTAAACGTCAGATTGTGACGTCTAAGAAGATGAGAACATTAGAAAAAAGGTTCTAGAAATGACAGTTGAGACATTTGAACGTAACACAGAAAACTTGTAGACGCGTAGTGTAGTATATGTATCGCCAAAGTCATGCTAGGCGACATCTTCCTAGGAATACGCGACCTGATCAGTACACCCGGCTGACTGTCCAAAGTTTAGATGACGTCATGGTTAGCGTGACGTCATAACTTCGGACAAGTTCGTACAACTCCGTACACCACCCGGCTGACTGTCCAAAGTTTAGATGACGTCATAACTTCGGACAAGTTCGTACAACTTTGGACAACTTTGGACAACTTCAGACATCTAACTTAACTTAGGACAACTTCGTGCATTTCACCCTGATACTGGACATGGGTGACAACTTGATCGAGGCAACAGAAGAAATCGCTCTCTCTACACTACCTAAGAAAAAGAAATCTAAATCTCCACCGTTGAGTTCTCACACTCTTGTCAACGATGCACGAAAAGAAGTGATTACAGCCAAGTGTATGAGAATAGAGCCACCAGAACCAGCTACAAAAATCTTAGAAAAGCCCAGAGACACTTGGATGAAGCATATGCAAGTGCTGAAGCGGAATTCACCCGAGGAAAAATTGTTAGCATTGCCCATCTTCATGTCACGAAACAACACGATGCTGCCTGGAGAACTATCAACGAACTAACCGGCCGGAAATCCAAACCAACCGTCAAGTTAAAAGGGGGATCTCCAGACGAGAGAAAAGAGAACTGGTTAACACACTTTAAGTCCCTTCTAGGCTCAGCTACAAGAACTCCTTCTGACCGACAACTCAAGATGGAACCTGTAGTGGAACAAGAACTAGGCATCTCAACAGATCTTTTTACCTTAAGTGAACTTGAAATAGTTCTGAAATCGCTACCTGCTAATACGTCTCCTGGACTGGATAACATACCGGCCATTATCTGGAAAGACCCTGCTTTTCATGACCTTTTGTTACACTTGTGCAACCAAACTTTTATGTCACACAGACCTCCATCATCCTGGCTCAAAGGAGGGATTGTGCCAATACCTATAAAAGGTGATTTAACATCTACCTCTAACTATAGAGGAATTACTCTCACTCCCATTGCTGCAAAGGTTTATAACAAACTTTTACTTAACCGTCTTAATCCTGTAATTGATCCTATCCTTAGGAGGAATCAAAATGGGTTTAGAAAGGGAAGGTCAACTATTTCTCAGATACTCGCAATACGTCGTATTATTGAAGAGATGAAGAGATGTAATAAGGAATTTGTGTTACTGTTCGTGGATTTCCGTAAAGCATTCGATAGTATTGACAGAGATGTAATGTTTGATATTTTAGCACAGTATGGTATTCCACAATGTTTCATAGATGCTATTAGGGCTTTGTATAGAAATACAACAGCCTCTGTGATTACTTCTGATGGTGAGACTAGTTCATTTGAGATAGTTACTGGAGTTCTCCAGGGTGATACTTTAGCACCATACTTATTCATTATTGTACTTGATTATGTTCTAAGATTGTCACNCAGATATGCACCGTGCAGTCTTTGTACAAAGCTGCCATTTTAGCTCGTTCTCATACCCCTTCCGCTTGTTTTTTAGAGCGGGGTGTTGATTGGTCGCTTGTTTTTTCAACGGTGCATAACACTCTCCTTGAGAATAACCTAAAGGAGCTTTCCTGGAAGGTCGCACATGGGGCTCTCAAAACCAACTACTTGACTTGTTCGATTTGGCACAGAACTCCTTCCCCTCTTTGTCCGAGGAGAAACTGTAGAGCTACGGAGACCGTTACCCATGCCATCTGGTCTTGTGGCGAGGTGCTCCTGACCTGGACTTGGGTCGAAGGATTCATTAGGCGATGGGTGGTCTCTAGTTTTCGTGTTTCTCGCGCGGTCGCTCTCTATGGTGTTATGTCGTCTACCCTGAAGAAGTGTAAGAGAGATGTCTGCACCTACATTTTGGCCGTCGCTCGGTCTAAGATTTGGTGGTCCAGGTGTCAGGCTCTCTTTGACAATAATTTCGTATTTCACATTGAGCTGGTGTCTCTAATCAAGGAGGCTCTTAGGTTTAAACTCAAGATGGAGTTTGTTCGACTTGGTTCTGAAAGTTTCTTGGCTGAGTGGTGCCAATCTGTTAGATGGGCAAGTGTGCGGACGGGAGTTTTGGTTCTACGTTTTTAGAAGTCCTTGTCGTAGTAGTCTTTGTTTGGTGCTACAGTCTGTCTTTGCTATTGGTGGATTGTCTGTTAGATGTTCAGTGTGTGTGCTCAGTCCTTCACTATGGTGTTCCCCTTCTACTCTCTAGTCCTCTTTATAATTTCCAGTTTGCTTTGATGTGTCGTTTCTTGGCAGAAGGTTGGGCGGGTGCAAGTCTGCCTCGGGTGGAATGGCACATCATTTTTCTTTGTTTCCATTCATGAGTTGTTTCTTCTTATATTATGATGGTTTTCAGTTTGGTCTCTGTCTGTATTACTAAAACTGTTTGTATACCCAAAATAACAAAGGGCCTTTGGAAGGGGCTTTGGAAGGGCTGGGTTAACAGGTCCGTCCAACCATGGAAGAAAGCTGGCGTAAAGCCTTGCCTGGCGGCAAGGCAAAAAACTGAAGGCTGTGCGGACATAGCAATGAGATGTTACTCACCTGTGTTTCAGATACTTAAATACAACGTTACGTAAATTCCATCTAAAAGCATCTGCGTAGTCTGATACCACTACGGCTTACTGGTGTGTCAACATTCGGACAGTTCCCACGAACCCAGTAATAACACAAAACGCAACGCATACTTATGCTAGGGTCACATTTCAAATTCCGGGGCCCAGTCAGACAGCTTTGGGGAACGAAAAGTATTATATGATTCAAAAGAGAACAAAAACACAACTCGTACCAAAATCTTTTCAAGAGCTCAATGCATATACATTAAAATACACTTTACTTTTTCCTTTCCGCAAACAGCCCGACCGGGTCCTGGTTGGGAAATACTGACCCCAGCATTTAGCGGGTATCTCACCGGGCTGCAGTAGGATGGCGGATCGCTGCGTTCTAAATTTGATTTGTGTTTCCCTTGATTTTGTAGTTGGGATATTATTTAAAACGTACAAGTATGACTAGAAAGAGAAAAAAACACAAAGCGTAAAAAGATTAGATTTCTACCAATGAATTTCGTTGAGCGCTTGGTCAATAGCCGCAGCTTTAGTGAGATACACGCTTTCGTCGAGTAAAACAGTAAGAACAGTTTTGCGATACTGGCCAGAAATGAACATAGTGTGCGCTTTTGTTAATTCCAATTGTGGATTTAATGTTTCTGTAGCCTGTTATTCTTTCTGTCAGCTTAGGGCGCGGTCACATAGGTCGTGCGATCGTCGTAATCTCCAAGCAGATCCTACAATGGCATAAAAGATAGTACCAAACTGGCCAAGGACTCGTGAGTGTAGTCAGCCAAGAGGTGTACATGTGCCATGTAGCGAAACACACTCCTAAGCCGGCTTCACTCCTCTGCCAGCTTTTGATACCATCTTATGCTACCGTAGGATTTGCTTGGAGATTACGATCGTCGTACGATCGCTATTTTCGGGCATTTTGGAGGACAAAAATGTACGTCTCCTGCAAAGTTCAACTGCCTTGGTACAGCCAGGATCCAATGTGTTTATCAACTTCAGAAAAATAGCCTAATGGTAAATTAACCGCTACCGCTCGCGTGAAACTACCACCGGGTGCCAAAGTTTAGACGGGCGGTGTAGAGCCCCTTTTGCCCCGAAGAGAGTCCGGCCAAGCTACGGTGGCTAACGTTCAATTATATACCAATACACTATACCAATGGGAGCCCTTCGGTACTTCTACTGTCTTGTGATGCCCGCCCTCCCAGTTAAGCCGGGGCTATTTTTAATCCAGAATTGTGCGAGTAATTAGAAATGCCTGCTCTGAGCTAGTTAGTCTTACTTGTTTTTCCCAGTTCCAAGAAAAATTTACTTACCTCCCTTCTTTTATTGAGCCCAAGAAGCAGTAGCCAGTTGAAGAAACAGGAATATCAGCCAGTTCAGAAATTCAGACAAGCGTGTCTATACAGTTGTCCTGAAACAAAAATGTGCAAGAAATCTTGGACTGTATCTGTTTTAACAGACAGGCCCGTCACTGGCGCATGCGCGGTAGGCCTCACTACTAGAGAGACCTACGTAACTCACCTAGTTCAATATGCATTGTAGATTAGTTCAGCAAGACTATATAAAACAGCTTTCCTCCTTTCAGATTTGTTGTCTTAGAATAATGGGGGGGGGGGATTTGTAATTTGATTTGTAGGGAGTGAAGATTATATGTTGTTTTAGTGCTATTTATGTGAAAAAGTTCTGTTATTGTATTTTTTTTTCAGTTACTAAGAGCTAGATTTACGTTGAAGTTAAATTGTTTGAGCGATGGGGCAGATTCCAAGACCTTGGTACAGAAGCAACGACTAGTAATCCACGACGGTACTACAGCGGTCGAACTATTGATTGGCATATAGACCGAACAGTGTGATCCCAGCAATGATCAATTTTCTGAATGAACTGTAAAACTTTTAAATTTAATCTCTATTCACCAGACAAGACAATTAGTTTCTTTACCAATGCTTGGATACAATGTAGTTTTAATACAATCAAACTTTATTTTAGAAAACGTAGCATATGTAACAATCTTACCAACGACTCACCCATGTCCAGTATCAGGGTGAAATGCACGAAGTTGTCCTAAGTTAAGTTAGATGTCTGAAGTTGTCCAAAGTTGTACGAACTTGTCCGAAGTTATGACGTCATCTAAACTTTGGACAGTCAGACGGGTGGTGTACGGAGTTGTACGAACTTGTCCGAAGTTATGACGTCATGCTAACCATGACGTCATCTAAACTTTGGACAGTCAGCCGGGTGGTGTAAGGAGTTGTACGAACTTGTCCGAAGTTATGACGTCACGCTAACCATGACGTCATCTAAACTTTGGACAGTCAGCCGGGTGGTGTACGGAGTTGTACGAACTTGTCCGAAGTTATGACGTCAAGCTAACCATGACGTCATCTAAACTTTGGACAGTCAGCCGGGTGTACTGATCAGGTCGCGTATTCCTAGGAAGATGTCGCCTAGCATGACTTTGGCGATACATATACTACACTACGCGTCTACAAGTTTTCTGTGTTACGTTCAAATGTCTCAACTGTCATTTCTAGAACCTTTCTTCTAATGTTCTCATCTTCTTAGACGTCACAATCTGACGTTTACGTCACTAACTCAGGTGTTTTCGTAATTCGAAACCGGAATGCGTTCTTCGAACGGTGTCGTTTTTCAGTCTAACAGTTTGAAACCGTGTGGCGCTGAAGTCGCCACGGCTACTTTTTAGTCCGTGTCTTTGATGAAATAGACTTTCTTAACGGGGGATTTACGGACAATATTATATCATATCATGTCGTGCAGTAAATCTTTGAAGGCTACAGATCTCCATTCGTCCTGGAAAGTCGAGTTTGACTGGAAGGATTTTCCGGAAGAACTTGCTCAGGTGGGTTATTCGTATTAATCGCACCTTGATATGTTTTGAGTTCTGACCTTTGATTCATAAATCTTATATTCTTTAG
>NW_023365721.1:7992-16579 GCF_000003815.2 Branchiostoma floridae
AATCAAACGTTTGATTCAATGTAGATATAACGTTATATGTTCAAAATTTACAACCGTCATTTCTAGAACCATACCTTGTCAAACATTCTTTTGCTTAACGTCACCAACAGACATTTACGTCATTTGGTCAGGTGTTTTTTTTAATTCGAACCTGGAATGCGTTCGTAGAATGGTGTCGTTTTTCAATCTCTGTATTGCGCCACGGCTGCTTTTATTTCATTTGTTCTATTCTTTTTAAACATCTATTAGCGGGGATCAAAATGACATTTACCTGTTGTCTTGGCAGGCGCTGGGAAATCTACTATCTGTAAATGGATTCAAGAACTTGTGACTGATGTTTACACGAAGTTGCGGAAAGACCATACGGACAGTGGTAGTCCGTCTGCTGGGTTTACTTATGTACTAAATGGTGGAAGTACTTCAATTAATTGTTAAATTACAAGGAATAAAATAACAACTACTACTTCTTATGATACAAAGTGGTGAAAGATGACTGCAATACATGTAGTTTATGAATAGATAGGGGAGATGTTTTCAGGTACTTGTATTTAGAAGTGACGTAAAAAAAGGGAAATATAATATTAAGAGTGAACTTAAATCATTTTGTGTGCATTGTTAAAACGAACGTTAAGAGGAGAAACAAAAGACAAAAAAAGTGAAATAAATGAAATTTTTTACAATGCATGAACATTGATTTTGTGCTGATTAATGTGCATCTATATTTTATTTGTTTATATGCGTGAGTGGTGTGTATCTTATTTACACATATATAAGTTTTTACTATGTATTAATTAACTTTGGACAAATTCGTACACATGCCGCCCTACCCTGCCCACTGTCCAGAGTTAGATGACGTCACGTGACTTTACACAAGTTAGGACAACTTCGCACACTTGTTGACCTACCCTGCCCACTGTCCAAAGTTAGATGACGTCACGTAACTTTGCACAACTTAGGACAACTTCGCACACATGTCGCCCTACCCTGCCTACTGTCCAAAGTTAGATGACGTCACGTAACTTTGTACAACTTAGGACAACTTTGCACACTTGTTGACCTACCCTGCCCACTGTCCAAAGTTAGATGACGTCACGTAACTTTGCACAACTTAGGACAACTTTGCACACTTGTTGACCTACCCTGCCCACTGTCCGAAGTTAGATGACGTCACGTAACTTTGCACAACTTCGGACAACTTCGCACACATGCCGCCCTACCCTGCCTACTGTACGAAGTTAGATGACGTCACGTAACTTTGCACAACTTCGGACAACTTCGTACACTTGACACCCTACCCTGCCTACTGTACGAAGTTAGATTACGTCATCCAATAAATGTTTTGACGTCATCTGTGACTCCCGATATAGCATCAAAGCCAGTGGGAAACGGTTGTAACTTAGTACAACTTCGTACAACTTCGTACACCCTAACTTCGTGCACTTCACCCTGATACTGGACATAGCTCCAACGACTTGATGGACGTTGAGAGTATGTATATCTGCACTTTTAAGTAAACACGCCTAATAATTCGCAAATTGGTTGTTAGAGGAAGAGATAAACCAGTCTACTACCACAACCGGAAACAAGATGTCGACCGGAAGCTGTCAGAGCCCCAAAATGGCGGCGCTCATTGATGTCAACGGATTGAAAGAAAAAAATATGACCACCAGAAATCTCTACCGTCATCCACCCCAACATCTACTTGGAGAGTAAATAGATAGACAGGGTTGGCTAAAGATTGACCATTATCCCAGGGGAGTTATGCGAACAGAGCAGGCTGGGATAACCATCATGGCGCTTCAGACATTATTACTCGTGACTAGTGTTTTGCTAAATGTCTGCCCTAGTTTTGCGGTTAACAAACTCTTGGTGGTGTTAGTGGATGGTTTGCGAGAGGACTACCCAGCTAGGTAAGGTAATCTCCATTGATATGTAAAAAAACAGTTTGTCAGTAACAAGTACCTCCTGACCTCCAATCAGCTGTTTTTGGATCTGTTTTTATTTTAACATTCAGTATTATTTTTAGTATTGCACTACATAAGTGAAGGTGAACCGTTTAAAAATACAATACTAACAAAGAGTACAAAATGTTGCAGAACAGTCGTAAAAGATTGAAAATGGCTGAGGATGAACCGGGCCCTTACATCTCCTTGGAGATTAGCACCGCCTTCTTTTTGATGTTATACAATTTGTATAGTTCGAGTTTTTATCAGACAGTCACATGAAACTGTTGTAACCATTAAGAAATAAATCGTTTGAGGCAGTGATAATGTGTCGTAATGTGTTTCATTCTGTTCGTTCAGAGATCTCCATCTTCTGCAGTTCCAAGCTATCGCGAGAGAGGGCGTGAAAGCACAGTATGTCACACCAGTGTTCCCTGCCAAGTCATATCCCAACTACTATTCAATTATGACAGGTATTTGTAATAATCGCCTCGTTTATTAAGTTAAATACGGAAGATGGTGGTCAAGCCTCTAGAAACCTGCACAGAGACTGATGTGTTATTTAAGAAGGTTAGTTGATTATTAACAACGTATGACACTGTTCTGACAGCTGGTTTGTGTACAATGTATTGTCCTGGTATTTGAAGCACGTACGAATATTTACTCAGTACAAGCGCGCTGTCCGAGCACTGTCAGAGGAACAGGATAGCAAAGTTCTCTTTACACAGCAAGGGAGTCAATACCTGATTGATCCTGATTATACCTAGACAACGTGGTCCTCTGTCATCAACTCCCTATTAAAGGTACCGGTAATATTAAATGCTTTGTGGCTCTACCTCGCATTGCAGCTAGGTGTCGCTGATGCATTGTGAATAATGTTGTTCGAAAGGTGACTGTGTTTATAGAGAGGGCTGTATGTCCTTTTCGGCTTTTTCGTTAAGGGCGTTAAGCGTAACGAGCTATTTTATTTTACCGACCCACTCTAATTCAGCGTTAAGCGTTATCGGTATATTGTTCCCGAAGCGTTATTGGACGTTTTGATTCTACGAATCTCTGCTTGGAGGGTAGCAAGTTCAAGTACATTATCCTCTGAATAAGTGGCACGTGTGACAATAACAAAGCATTGTCTTGACATATATGAAGCACGGTCCTCTCTATAGATTTTAGGCTTCGTGCAGACGCAATTCATACTGTGATGCGGCATATTTGTTATTCATCCTTGCACTTGGGTTAGCCATACGTTTCTACCGTTAAATCTTCTGCATTCGTCCCCAGGCCTTTACTCGGAAAGTCACGGCATGACAGGGAACTACATGCACGACGCCGAGAGGAACGTGTCTTTCCTGGTCGGGTTCAACCAGGAGTCGTTTGAGCCGTTCTGGTGGGAGAACGCCGAGCCTCTGTGGATAACGGCTACTAAGGCGGGGAAGGCGGTGAACATGTACTACTGGCCAGGTTAGTCAACTCATTTATCCATTCATTACCTCTGTGTACGGAGAGGTATTGTTTTTGGTGTTTGTACGGTTTGGTGTGTAGGTCGGTCGGTCGGTCTGTTCTTGTTTTTTTGATGATCATTTTATTAGCTTTAGCCTGAGTATCATCCTCGGTAGCTATGTGACCATGCACGGCTAGCAAGCGAAATGATTGAGCCAGCGGTCACTACGGAGGATGGTACTCACGCTATCGTAACTTAAGAACCTCAGGATGGATTGTTTTCGGAACTCTCTGGGGTTTTTTTTTTGGTATCTTTTGTCCTGGAGCTGCTATGATCTTGATTTTCTGGCAGATAATATGCTGTTGATGTAAGAAAGAATTTGCCTTTTTAACTCCCTCGATCGTTTTACATGTGCCTGTTTGTTTATTTACTTGTTTTATTGCTTATATCAATAATTATATTGATACAGTAGACAACAGTAGTGTGACAGGTAAATGTTCTTATCGCAGACTGACAGAAAGCAAAGGTCGAATAGGCCCAAATAGCATGGTCCCCAGCCCACAAACACATTTTGACTTGCTAGGTATACCTTAGGGACACTGACAGGAAGTTATATCAAAGGTGCCAGAAACGTTTATCCCATTTCTGGTCTTCAACAATTTCCTAACTGTTCCCTAGGTTGCCAGGTGCCCATACGTAACTACGTCCCGAACAAGTGCATCGAACTGACAGACCTGCCCTCTTTCGAGAACATGTTGAACAGCATCGACGAGATTGTACAACTCTTTGGTGATGACGTCATCGATATGGCGGGCCTGTACTACCAGAAGGTCGACATTTGGGGGCACAGGTCAGTTATTAGCTGCCTTTGGTCTTACAAAGAAACATTGTCGAGTTTTCAAACAACTTCAGCATTTTCGTTACCAAACGTAAATTTATTTAAACTTATATTTAAACTTATAAACGTAAGAATTACACTTAAAACTTAAATGAACTTTTCAAGGATACCTTTGTATCCACGCACTATGGAATATGTTTAGAGTATATGAATGGTAATACAGCTGAATACAAACATGTAAGATTCATATATGATTTTAGTAGGGCCTATTTCGATTCAGTATTTCGGCTGTCATGTCAGCGAAAGTCGGTAGATTGCACATAAACATGATAGTTCGTTACGTTGTCTCTGTGGCTAAGTTGTGTATTGTTCGATGTGTAGGTACGGACCAGAATCAGAGTTAGTACGGGACAAAGTACTAGAGGTGGACACCATGCTCGGATACTTGAGGCAGAAACTAACGGTGAGATCTTCCTGTGGATAGCTTTCTCTTTAGAAATAAAAGCCAGAACCAACCTAATCAAACCAAAGAAGCAAACAAAAACAAAATATAAGATAGCGTTACTTGGTCAGTTCTAGGAACCCACAGTTGTATAGTTTGTATATGTCTTTCGACACTTATCATCACATTTCTGCATTACGTCGTAATGTTTTGAACTCTGTCCTTGGTGCTGAATGTGATGCCCCATCAGAAAAATCTTGCACTATGAATTAGAAAAAGAGGTATGGAAATAGAAACGCCAAATATAGGAGAAACATGAATTCGTATACGTGCGATATTCGTTTTCATGATAAGGCGGTTCACAGGTTAAAATGCGCCTTCGCAGCGTGATGCATTGTGGGTATCATTCAAAGTTGAAGGCATGGTCCGGACGAGGACTGTTGACCTATTACCCACAATGCGCCTCGCTGTGCATGCGCAATTGAAGCCGCGAAGTTCCTTATTAATTGAACCTTAAGTATGCTATTTTCAGGACACAGGACTTGACCAATCAGTGAACGTGATCATACTGTCGGATCACGGCATGGCCTCCTTACCTGACTACAGTGCCACTAGCGGATACATCAGTCTAAAAGACTACGTAGATGTCAACGACCTCAAGAAACCAACGCTGTACTCCGACATGCTTGTCCACATCTGGCCAAAGGACGGACTGCTAGAAAAGGCATGATTATTAGTTGATTTATTAGTTGAAGTGTATTTTTGGTAATATGACAAAGATAAAGACTTCTTAATACGTTTTGTCTAGCCTATACATGATACATAAAAGACGTCATTTTTACCAATTATGCAATCCACATTACGTGGTTGTGATCGACAAGTTGCAATTCATGGGTAATCTTCCTGTTAGCGTTTTAACTCTGTGCCCTTTCTTTGTAAAACCGCAGCACTCTCTAATATATGACCGTTCATAGCCCCATTTCTCATAATTCACATTCCCATTCTTCAATGCTAAAAGAGTGCCTCATAAACTGAAACTGTTTTGTTGCCCTTGGTGACTTCAGGTTCACTCCGATCTGTTAAACGTGCCCCACTCCATTGTCCTGAAGAAAGAGGAAATCCCGGAAGACTGGCACTACAAGCGTGGGAAATACGTCCCGCCACTGCTGCTTGTGATGCAATACCCTTGGCTTGTGTTCGAGGTTCGTCGATTCAATGATAAAACAGTATTGTGCTAGCCGGTGCTCATGGGTGCTGCCATGTTGGCAGTTGACGTCATCCAGTCGCCATCTTGTTTCCGACATCTTGTTTCCGATTCTGGTCGTGACGCCATGGCTGCGTTGATGTCGACTTTTGTTATAGTGTGTACATGTCAACTTTGTCTTTGATTTAAAAAACCAAGTTGAAAAACCGACTGCAAAATTATCTAGCTTGAACTACATACGAACATGTGATATGTCTATTATATACATGATATGATGAATACAGCGAAATGAATACCTGAATCTTGATAAAGTACGATAAGGAGATAGATCAAACCACTCTCCGTTCCTTTTCGCAACATCTATGTATGAAATATTCTGCATATTTTGGGATCATTTTGAAAAGGAAAGTGAGTTATAAGAAGTGAGCATAGACCAAACATTATCAAGTAGCAAACATTTCATTTTTGAATCATGGTTTATTGACGAACCCTGTTAAACGACTTGCATTACAAATAAACGATTTTCCCATGTAGGACGCTGCCATACCCTGGACCTGGGATAACGCCACTCAATTTCCACGGGGCAGTCACGGCTTCAGCAACTCCAGAATGGACATGAAGGGCGTCTTTATGGCGTTTGGGCCAGGTATTGTTCAGAATAAGCCAGTTCGCAGTTTGAACTGGGCATGCGCGGTGAGATACATTGTGGGTAATCTGTCAAATTTGATGACCCCTAACTTGTCTAGGTCCAGATGTGTTTCGTTTGTGTATCAGGGCCTTCAACTTTGACATATTACCCACAGTTAATGCTGCTGCTGTACTGCGCAGTTCAAACCACAAACCAGCTTATACCAACCTCTATGCAGTATGATTGGGACAGGTTGAGTATTAGCAAGGAGGTTTAAAGTCGATTTTAAACCTCTTTGGTACTAGTATTAGATAGGACGGTGCCCTGATGGTAGCTCGGTTACTCGTCGCTGCCATATATATATATATATATAGATACACTGGAATGAAATGGAACTTTGCTGAATTGACCCGTCCACTTCCGGCACGTGACGTCAGAGACATGTAACTGCATCAGCATGCCGTATGGTGCCAGGTAACCTATGTCTACCCCCGTCTGCGCCACATTCGTTTTGCCCAAGGTGTTTGTAAGGTATTTAAATATGCCGTCTTCGAAATGTCTCCTCTTTAACTGAAAGCTATAAAACGTTTTTAAAAGAAACTGTTCCTCTGTTTCAGATTTCCGAAAAGGCTACGAAGCGGGGGCGATAGACATTGTGGACGAATATCAGTTGATGTGCCGTTTACTGGACATCATCCCCCTCCCCAACAACGGGACGTGGTCCCGGGTGGAAGGCATGTTGTTGGACGGCGCCATTTCCGGCACTGTGTCCCAACATGCTTGCGTTGTCTCGACTTTCGTTATCGTCCAGTTTATGTCGATCTATTTCAGTGTTTATTGTTTGCTCTATTAGTTACTAAATATATTGCAGTAAACAATTTTATTTAGGCCCTCAAACAAAGAGTTTCACATCAATTTTTAGAAAATCGACATATTTTGGACGAATGTCAACACTCTCTTGCACGCATAACTATTTCAAACTTCTACTTTTTTTAACCACTCTGCGCTACGAGATTCTTATGTTTTGATACAACTGTGTGTCCTTGTGATGAATTGATTCAAACATTTTCGTCTATGTTTTTTTTAGCATTAATAGCACAAATGTCATCAATAAAAATCAAGTTTATGTGTTATGTTGTGCTATATAACTCAATATTACACATTTGAATTTTGTCTATACTTAGTATCTGTAAGTTCAATTTTACTGTAATGCGTTTGTATCCACTGTGTGTTTATAGTTGCGGAAGACTTTATAAGTCATGTACGTGGATATTAAGTTCTAATGTGATCAAGTATAAGAACTATACATGAAGTAAGACTACGATGTCAAAATGAATTTTCGCTGATGCTAGTGATTGTACATGTAGCTATTGAAATACATCTCCGAGAGTCAAAAGCAAACCGGTACTGAAGAGAGTGCTGTGACGTCAGTAAATCCAGGCAAGCTCAAGTTACATAAATCAACAGTGGGTAGTGAATTCCTATCCAAAATCGGGCAAAAATTAATGAGCGTGCTAATGTCATCCATAGAATTTACTTGCTGTGGCCTAAGGTCATTTACTAGTAAGTAAGGTCAGCTCTTTAAAGCTATAGAAGGCAGGGCTACTAGAGGTCTGCGAAGGAGTACTTATATCCTTATAGCCTGGTTACCAAACCCCAGCCCGATCTCAAAGTATATATCGTGCAGGATAGATTTTTTTGGGGATCGGGCTGGGGTATGGTATCCAGGCTATAGCTAGAGTACTTCGAGTGTTGTCTTCCTTTCCCGAGTGGTTGAGCTGGAAACATATGAGTGCCACAACCTTTCGTCGATCCTCTTGATCTTTAATATCAGACAAGAACTCTGAGAACTCCCCACCGTTTGATGCATATTTGTCTGTTATCATTGACCAACAGACAAATGCGTTTTGTAGTAGAATGTATGCACGCGCGCTAGTATCCTAATCTGTACAAGCAGAGGTTAGTGGGGAAAATCGTGACCTATTCCTTTATATATGCTGTCTTTTTTGTCATCTATCCCAGCAATCTCCATTTGCATACTGGGGCAAAAGGAGATTGCTACTCTACCTTATATATATTGATAGACCCAATAGAGAT
>NW_023365721.1:16679-17420 GCF_000003815.2 Branchiostoma floridae
CACTACAGACTGTCTGCTATCTCCCCGCTCAGGAACAGGAACAGTACTGACTGCTACTGTCCCTCAGGTAAGGAACACTACAGACAGACTGCTACTGTCCCTCAGGTAAGGAACACTACAGACTGCTACTGTCCCACAGGTAAGGAACACTACAGACTGCTACTGTCCCCCAGGTATGGAACACTACAGACTGCTACTGTCCCTCAGGTAAGGAACACTACAGACTGCTACTGTCCCTCAGGTAAGGAACACTACAGACAGACTGCTACTGTCCCTCAGGTAAGGAACACTACAGACTGCTACTGTCCCTCAAGTAAGGAACACTACAGACTGCTACTGTCCCACAGGTAAGGAACACTACAGACTGCTATTGTCCCCCAGGTAAGGAACACTACAGACTGCTACTGTCCCTCAGGTAAGGAACACTACAGACTGCTACTGTCCCCCAGGTAAGGAACACTACAGACTGCTACTGTCCCTCAGGTAAGGAACACTACAGACTGCTACTGTCCCTCAGGTAAGGAACACTACAGACTGCTACTGTCCCCCAGGTAAGGAACACTACAGACTGCTACTGTCCCTCAGGTAAGGAACACTACAGACTGCTACTGTCCCTCAGGTAAGGAACACTACAGACTGCTACTGTCCCTCAGGTAAGGAACACTACAGACTGCTACTGTCCCACAGGTAAGGAACACTACAGACTGCTACTGTCCCACAGGTAAGGAACACTACAGACTG
>NW_023365721.1:17854-19025 GCF_000003815.2 Branchiostoma floridae
CCTCAGGTAAGGAACACTACAGACTGCTACTGTCCCTCAGGTAAGGAACACTACAGACTGCTACTGTCCCCCAGGTAAGGAACACTACAGACTGCTACTGTCCCTCAGGTAAGGAACACTACAGACTGCTACTGTCCCCCAGGTAAGGAACACTACAGACTGCTACTGTCCCTCAGGTAAGGAACACTACAGACTGCTACTGTCCCTCAGGTAAGGAACACTACAGACTGCTACTGTCCCACAGGTAAGGAACACTACAGACTGCTACTGTCCCCCAGGTAAGGAACACTACAGACTGCTACTGTCCCTCAGGTAAGGAACACTACAGACTGCTACTGTCCCCTAGGTAAGGAACACTACAGACTGCTACTGTCCCTCAGGTAAGGAACACTACAGACTGCTACTGTCCCTCAGGTAAGGAACACTACAGACTGCTACTGTCCCCCAGGTAAGGAACACTACAGACTGACTGCTACTGTCCCTCAGGTAAGGAACACTACAGACAGACTGCTACTGTCCCTCAGGTAAGGAACACTACAGACTGCTACTGTCCCACAGGTAAGGAACACTACAGACTCACTGTGGTACAGAACTTCATCTCTGTGGTACAGAGTTCCAGTTCTGTGGTACAGAACTCCAGCACTGTGGTACTGAACTCCAGCGCTGTGGTACAGAACTCCAGCGCTGTGGTACAGTACTCTAGCGCTGTGGTACAGAACTCCAGCACTGTGGTACAGAACTCCAGCGCTGTGGTACAGAACTCCAGCGCTGTGGTACAGAACTCTAGCGCTGTGGTACAGAACTCTAGCGCTGTGGTACAGAGCTCCAGTGCTGTGGTACAGAACTCCAGTGCTGTGGTACAGAACTCTAGCACTGTGATACAGAACTCCAGTTATGTGGTACAGAGCTGATATAATGTCATCTTGTTTGCCACCTCTACAGGTCAACAACTTTGTGGTGTTTGAAGGTTTCTTCAGAGACAATCCAGGTAAGAAAATAGGATAGGTGAAAATAATGTCACAGGTTAGAGATCACCTATTAGAATCTCACAACCAACAATATGAATTTTCACAACAATTAGAATATCACAGCCATTAGAATATCACAACCAAAAAATTAGAATGTGTTCTTTTTAGTTTTTATGTTTTATTATTCGTTATATTAGTTATTA
>NW_023365721.1:19125-19952 GCF_000003815.2 Branchiostoma floridae
CCCTTATACAGGGGTACATGTATTACATTGTCAGGATGGACCCTGATATAAGGCCTTATACAGGGGTACATGTATTACATTGTCAAGATGGACCCTGATATAAGGCCTTAGACAGGGGTACATGTATTACATTGTCAGGATGGACCCTGATATAAGGCCTTATACAGGGGTACATGTATTACATTGTCAGGACGGACCCTGATATAAGGCCTTATACAGGGGTACATGTACCCCTGTATATGTACATCCTGACAATGTATTACATTGTCAGGATGGACCCTGATATAAGGCCTTAGACAGGGGTACATGTATTACATTGTCAGGATGGACCCTGATATAAGGCCTTATACAGGGGTACATGTATTACATTGTCAGGATGGACCCTGATATAAGGCCTTATACAGGGGTACATGTATTACATTGTCAGGATGGACCCTGGTATAAGGCTCAGGGTGGGGGTACACGAAGGGTACAGAACACCCCACCGACCTGAGATAACCCTTATCTCAGGCCAGGGATACCCGAAGGGTACAGAACACCCCACCGCCCTGAGATAACCCTTATATCAGGGCGGTGGTACCCACAGTGTACAGAACACCCCACCGCCCTGAGATAGCGGTTATCTCAGGGAGGGGGGACCCGAAGGGTACAGAATACCCCACCGCCCTGAGATAAGAGTTATCTCATGCCGGGGATTATAACCCACAGTGTACAGAACAACCCCTGAGATAATAGTATTGGGGACAGAGGTCAAAGCATACTAGTCGAACACAGTCATCATTACCAGTCGACTAGCTTTTAAGGCCCTGAGTGAAATTGTAGGCGTG
>NW_023365721.1:20052-22753 GCF_000003815.2 Branchiostoma floridae
ATAGGTATTTAACTATGATTGTTTACCATACCTATAATACATAGTGGGCCGTTTTTATCTATAAAGAAAAATGCTTCAGTTAAAAGCTCCAAGACAGTTCACAATCACAGATCTTATGTATTATACTACATAGTTTGTGATGAATAACAAAGGCCACAGCTTTTGGTTAAAACAACACTCCTAAATCTACAGTGAAAAAATTAAAGAGATAAAAGGTCAATCTTTAAACAGATGCTGTAAAGAAAACTTGAAAACCAAGAAAGGAAGGTCTTATAAGCTTTTACATTGTTTCACAAATGTCCCAGGTATTCTTGCTGATGCTAAAAGGTCAACTTGCGACCTTGGGGTCAACATCCTAAAGGCCACAGAAATACTACGATCTGATTGGACCGTCGGATACGCATGCGCACCATGCTGGCGGGACGATTAGAAAAAAGTCGTTACAGAAATTAGATCGGACAAGACTAGCTACGAGGTTTTACGTATCGCTTTCTACGCTAAAAATGGCACAAGGAGTCTGCTATGGTCGGCCAGCAATTTGGGAGAGGCTTGTAAGTGTTGGGGGAATATGGTGTAAGCTTAAACGGACGGAAAATGATCGTGACTGATGTTCCTGGATGTACGTTTGGCGGCCGCCCCCCTCCCACCCTGGGCGGCGCACCCCTAACAGGATTACCAACGTGTACTGTGGGTGAGTAGAGAATATTATTAGACTGTGCTGTTTTATTTTAAAGCAAAATGTAGGTTCGTTTTTCCCACTTGTCTAATGTTTTTGACATGTAATCGTCAGAAACGCAAATTTGTCTCCAGCTAGCCTGCCCCCCTGCCCCATTTAGGAAAATGCCTAATTTTTTGGACCAGGCATTTCGTTTCAGGTTTTATGAAAATATGCTGAAAAACAGCACTTGAGGGGTGAATAATTGTGCTTTGATATACGACCACGTTAAAACAGCCTCATTACTCTTAATTTGGGTACCTACTGACTGGCACCTGGTGGTTATTATTATAATTTATATACATATTTATATATTTAATTTTCGTTCATTTATTCGTTCAAATGGCTGGCATCACAGACAGCCAAGGCTGTCAAACTCGTTGTGGCTATTATGTTTATCAAGGGCTAACCTTTAATAATTTGAACACTGTTCAGTAACTGACAACTATTTGGTCACTAATTTAATATTTGTCTAATACATTTTATATTATATTTCAGGTATGGATTTAAGTCACGGTGTTTATGTATTAAATTCTGGGTTGACCGGATCTGATTTTGTCATTTGTGTCATCGTTTCCCTTTTTATATGCCTCGAGTACAGCTGCAGTAGATACCTCCTTCAGACATGCAGCACAGGTTGTGAGGGTGGATAGCCAGGATCAAAGCAAGCATCAACCAGAAGTTCAGCTGCTGACTACTTCAATGCTGCTACACACTCCATAGGTAAGACTCAAGACTACAGTCCTACATGCTCAATATCATCATTGGCCCACTCCAGTGTTTACCGAGGCAGGCCGTTATGATTCTGCGTAGTCTGGTTTTAGTTAGCTGTTGTGATGGGACAAGGCACAACTAAGGTTACCCCAGTTATGTCAAAATCGTGTTCCTTGATTGCTGTACATATATATTTTTATTTGTGTCATACCTGATAACATTCGATACAGGTGTTCTGGACCGGATGGTACTTTTCTGTATCACACAGGCTTTTTATTTGTATTACACAGGCTTCAATCAATTGAATAGAGCGGACTCAGCGGAGTTCTTTGCTTGGAAGTTTTCTCGAATTGATGTTAAAGAATAGAGTTGTTGGCACAGTGCAGGTTGAAACAACGTAGCGAGTTCTATCCTTTTTATGAGTAGTTTGGCAATTAAATTGGGGGTTTTCCGATGCAGAATACACCATGTTTTATTTTGTTTATGACATACCTACCTGAAAAAACACGAGTTTCAATGCGAAACGCGCCAGAAGTTATAAAAACTTTGGTGTCCTCGAACAAAAACAGTTACAGCAGCAATTCTAACGTCCGAATCAGATATTCGAATTTTAGACTGTGCCACTCTAGGTGTGGGAAGAGTGCGTAAGTGTTGGACTGAAGCTAGTCTGTGTAACACAAACTCCGCTGTCCAGGGCTCTAACTGGCCCCTCCCCGCGGAGTTTGTGCTCCACTAGCTATAACCTGGGGGAACTGTTGTAGAAAATACCAACACCAATGGCAAGCCAGGATTTTGGTCAAGCCCCCATTACCGTGGAAACCAGTATATTAGCATGTCTCCACCACCCAGACGGTGGGCGGGCTAGTTGCCTCTCCCATTGTCTGTGCCGGCTGTGGTTCTCTGTGTGAAGGACCCATGGGGACCCAAAGGCATGTTTGTGTTTAATAGGAAAACAACGTCTTGTGCCAGTTGTGGGGATTTCAAGAAACTTGAAGGAATCTTGGAGCGCAGACTTTCCTGGAACTATTATTTTGCCTGGTGGTGAGATTTTATGTGGCCAGCAACGAAAGCTTGGCATAAAGTACATTTTTTAAAATCTATATAGGCAGAGAACTGCAGAAAAACAGTTGGTTCACAAAAATGCGCCATGTTTGTGTGACAGTTGAAGCCTGTCAACCTCCTTGGTCAAACATCTCAGAACCATGATATGTCCCTCCTATAATGATTGGCACAGGCACATCTACCTAAATGAATGCACCAATCTTAACCTCA
>NW_023365721.1:22924-24471 GCF_000003815.2 Branchiostoma floridae
CTGTCAATCACCACATAGCAACCCACCGCAGTCCATAGCAACCGAAAGCCAGGCTCTGGTGGCTCCCGGCAATTACATACATTATCCATATATGGAAAACCCAGTTCCCTTGACTAAGGGCTATTCTCTATCAAGCTGATAGTGGGCCGGCGGATGTTTGGCGGGCTGCTATAAGCGAGATTTAATCAGGCTAGACTGAAGCCTGTGTGATAAAAGTTTGAAGCCCATGTGATGCAGCTTTTTATCACCTGGTCCAGAACACCTGTATCAACCATTATCGCTGCCCAGGTATGACATAAAAGTAATATACAACACAATGAATTCGGTATCACCCTCAGTCCCAGCCTTCCCACGGGTCGGATCACTCGACCCACTGTCTGGCTGGTACCTAGGCTGATGCGGAATACACTGTGTTGTATTCTATATTTATCAATCTTCAGTACACATGGGTAGTCCCTTCAGACGCAAATTTAGGTATGCTCGATTTGTCACACATACTATGACATAGGTTAATACTCTGTGATACTTTTGTTTTATGATGTAGGAACTGGCTCATCACACAAAGGACTCCAAACTCCTGCCAAGAAGTTCAGGATTCAGACACAGAGGAAGGCAGCCTGTGCTGGTGTGGACACTTTGCAGCAGAGGACTAGAATATAGATGAGAATTTGGAGAGGATGTTATAAGTTTACTTACCTGTATTTAAATATTCGTATTGACAACAACTTTGTTCTTATATCTGATCGCTGTTGGCCTAAGGGCTGCTAACTGACTAAGACCTTCATAGCTTCTGAAAACTTCCAGTATGAAGCAAGTTGTGTTTCAGTGTTGTGCGGTTGTATGAACCATGGGATTATGATTTGTGATACATTTTGCATAGTTGTCACAGTCAGTATTTACCTACACAGGTCCCATTTGATAATTCCAATTGTACCTGCATATACTGGTGGTATTTTGAACCCTCACTTGCATCTGCCCCTCACCCTTCTCTAAAGAAAAGGATTTCTTAGCCAGATCACTATAGGCTTGTTTTTAATCTGTTATTAATATAGAAATGATAGATTATGAATTCCCCAATCTGTGAAGTTAAGATAATGATGAATTATTGCTTGGATAAACATGCAGCATTACATGATGCTGATAGGATCATGTTGGCAAAGTGTAAAACAATACAGGCCTCACTGAATGTCATATGTGATGTATGCATTGCAGTTTTTATTTCATTTTACTGTTTCTTTCATTTGTCTTGAGTATCTGATTATATAGTGGAACATTTTGATTCATACATTTGTTAACAGTGACAGCATAGTTTAGATATTGCACAGAGTATGTGATACAACTGTTTTTATAAAAAAGCACATATATTGCAAATTCTTGCCTGAGGGCTTATTGTAGTCTCCAGGCAGACATGTCAGCTGGATGAAAAAGATAGGGACAAATAAGGTACCATGGGATTTCAGTCTTTTGCAATCTATTCAATTATCTGCCTGCCAGTCAGTTCACTCCTTGGCCAACTAACTCCTACTTAAAATTCCCCTATTATTACT
>NW_023365721.1:24607-25346 GCF_000003815.2 Branchiostoma floridae
TCTGATCAAATCATGGGTAAATTTGGGTAATTCTTGGAAGTGATCGGCAAACTTCCAGCTAAATGTGGGTAAAGGGGGTAAATATGGTATTGAATATTCTGGTAAAGTTATGTATAAATCCATGGTAAATATGGGTAAATACAGCTATATGAGAAATACTCCGCCTGGTAAATGTCGGTAAATGCGCAAAATATATGAGAAATACCACGTACGGTAAATCTCGGTAAACGCATATTTACACGAACCTGGTAAATGTGGGTAAATCAGGCAAACATTACCCGCTTTACCATGCGGGTAAATGCCTGGTATATTTGCACCTTTACCGGCGAGTAAATGTCGATAAATCCCGGGTAAATCTAAACTTTACCCTGCTATACATCACATTTACCAATGTGGTAAATTCGACTTTTCATGCAGTGTAGTCGGCCCACCTGACAGTCAGCAGGCTCTGTCAGCATCTATCCTCCCCACATCCTTCCAGATGATGTTGACTGCTTGGAGGTCCCTCTCAATGGTCTGTCTGTAGTTCATCTTGGGGCGACCTCTGCGTCTCTTACCCCGTGGAGACCAGTGCATGGCTTGGTTTGCCGGTCTGTCTGGTGCAAGTCTCATGACGTGGTCCAACCAGCTCAAGCGCCGCTTTCGGATTGTCACAAATACTGTGTTGGTTTGTCCTAGTTCTTACTTCAGTGTTGGATATGAAGTCATCCCAAATACTCTGGCACTCGTCCAATATCTA
>NW_023365721.1:25446-38284 GCF_000003815.2 Branchiostoma floridae
CTCACTTTACTCAAGTGAAAATGAGTCGTCCCTCGGATAGGACGTTAAATGGAGGTCCCGTGTCTGGGGAGAGCCATACCCCGGGCACGTTAAAGAACCCGCCACATGTGCGATGGTGCGGTGTAAGCGGTTCAAAACCTACAGTACCTTGGCCGCACCTGGGGCAATTACTGTCGTATTGAGGTCACCTGAGTGGCGCCGAATGGCAGCTCGCTCCAGACACTTGCGACAGTCGTATTAAGATCACCTGAGTGGCGCCGAATGGCAGCTCGCTCCAGACCCTTGCGATTTAGCCCCGCCTATTGTAAGCTCCTCGCAATTCAGCCCCTGGCTGCAAAGAGTGAGTAGCTAGTCGGCCCACCTGACAGTCAGCAGGCTCTGTCAGCATCTATCCTCCCCACATCCTTCCAGCTGATGTTGACTGCTTGGAGGTCCCTCTCAATGGTCTGTCTGTAGTTCATCTTGGGGCGACCTCTGCGTCTCTTACCCCGTGGAGACCAGTGCATGGCTTGGTTTGCCGGTCTGTCTGGTGCAAGTCTCATGACGTGGTCCAACCAGCTCAAGCGCCGCTTTCGGATTGTCACAAATACTGTGTTGGTTTGTCCTAGTTCTTACTTCAGTGTTGGATATGAAGTCATCCCAAATACTTATTCATTTACCTTATGCATGAATCATTGCAGAAGACTGTGCGACTTTGAGGCAGTTAGAGATTTTGCACATATTATGGGTAATATTCAAATGCCAATCAATACTCTACATCACATCAATCTTTCCTCACTTTACTCAAGTGAAAATGAGTCGTCCCTCGGATAGGACGTTAAATGGAGGTCCCGTGTCTGGGGAGAGCCATACCCCGGGCACGTTAAAGAACCCGCCACATGTGCGATGGTGCGGTGTGAGCGGTTCAAAACCTACAGTACCTTGGCCGCACCTGGGGCAATTACTGTCGTATTGAGGTCACCTGAGTGGCGCCGAATGGCAGCTCGCTCCAGACACTTGCGACAGTCGTATTGAAGTCACTCAATTACGGAGATTGCATAGCCACTGGCGTATCCCTTCGAACGTCATATCTAAATACACTGAACGGTATTCAACAACGATAAAACCGGTTGTGTTTCTCGTCATTTTACACATACATACTATTTAGCATTAAAAACCCGTGTAATGGCCAAGTAGGAAGAGCGCTGGCCTTGCTGTCGGCAGGTTGTGAGTTCGATCCCTGATCTGTCTGTGTCTGTCTGTTTCCGTCTGCCTGAGTCTGTGTGTCTGTCTGTGTCTTGGTCGGAACGCAACCTCCCCACAGAAGAGTCTTTCACTAATATAGCCCACATTAGCGGGTGTATTTCATGCAGGTATATAACTGAGGTCCAAAAGCGTGAACATCGTGTTGGCAGTTATCTGGCTTCCACTGCAAATGTTATACCACAAAGGCTATACATTACTGACCTCTAGCGATAAATCTTTCAAGTGCAGCTTTGGGAACGCTGACCTTTTCAACATGAATGTCTGCCCTATCGGCACCCCCTTTACAAAAACCCTGCATACCAATGGCAATGCGCATGATCTTTGCCCCATTTCTACACAAAATCCTTAAAGATTTTGGGAATGTACGAAATCATGACTCTTTAATATACATACTGAAATCCAGCGATTTAGAACAATGCTCCAACAATGCTTCAGGCACACAGCTCACAGGCCTTAGTGGTCCCATTCCCCACGAATAGTAATGGTGTGTCCCTGTCACCTCCAACAAATTTACATTCCAAGCATTTTCCGCTTCATGAAGTCCATTCATACTTGGATGGGACTACACCAAAAACCAACATCCACAAAGTGAACACTTTTGGAACATGTATTTTAGGGAACTTTTACAATATTGTATACAATCCATTAGAGTCGAAGCATCAACACAAACCTAGTACTACTAATGTATTTACAAAATAGACATCTTTTAAAGGAACAGAGATTTTACCAGCAGAAATCTCAAGAACAAAAAGTCAAATTTTCTTACAATCTGCAAGATACATTAACATCTCTGCAATTTTGAAAAAGTAAAGTTCATTACACTAGCTATACCTGCCATACACATAACACTTCTACCCAGTGCTACATTTGTTAGTGCCAAATTCGATTCATAGGAACATTTAGTTCCTTCTTCCAAACCACTTTCCATTTTCTAATGTTCCTTTCTAATGCACAGATAAAAGTCAGTTCTGGGGACAAATGCATTTTTTCAAACAGTGCATTGCTGAAGCTAATTTTCAACAGGAAAGATACTCATGATTGAGACAGTGTACTACTTAAGCTGATTTCTTCCAGCAATGATGCACAAGTTTGAGTGCACTACTGAAGCTGATTTCCCTCAGGAAAGATGAAGATTTGATAAAGACCCGAAAAGTTCATATATATAATACACCAAAAAGTAGTTACTCAAGCAACTTGATATGATTTTGGAAGCAGTCAGACGTTTCGGATAGTATCCACTATGCTTCGTCAGTGACACTGAAGTGATCTGGAAGAAACGGATTTTTATACCCTAACTATGAATAAAGACAGTTTTAGATGTCCAATCTGAGACATTGTAAGACAAGTCAAGCTGGTGACAATTTGGATTCCAACAGCAAACAAAGGTAGGGCAAAGTCAAGGTTAAGAAAATTTTGTATTTCAATGGAAAAAAAAGCTGACACAGTTAATGTAAATAAGTCAATTAGCTCCTGTTGTTTTAGTTGCAGGAGCTTGTTGGGGGAGGGGGGTGCTATGTTCCAAGTGCCGGAAGCTCCATACGTAGCCCCCTTTCCTGTTAAGGGTCGAATTTTAAATTCTCTCATATATAGCCTCTTTAACTCCCCGTTCGAACCAGCGGGGTTCGCGGTCTAGGATATCGGTGGATTGGAGGTTGAAGGAGTGTCCTTGGTTGTGTTTTAGGTGGCTGATATGGCAGAGGAGTAGCTGTCGGCGCTGGGTTTGCAATGTTCTTTGTAAACTGCCTTTAGTTGCCGGCTGGTCTCACTGATGTACGTATTGTTGCAGTTTGATTCTTCACATTTGAGTCTGTACAATACATTAACTTAAGTACTTTTCTGGGGTCGGCCTTGGGTGCAGATCCATTCAAAGGGGTGCAGATCCATTCAAAGGGGTGCAGATCCATTCAAAGGGGTGCAGATCTAGGCAAAGGGGTACTGATCTATTCCAGGGGGTGCAGATCCTTTCAAAGGGGTGCAGATCCATTCAAAGGGGTGCAGATCCAAGTAAAGGGGTGCAGATTTAAGCACTGCCAGGCTGCCAGGCAAATCTGTTCTCCCAACAACCATGTTCTAGTCAGGCTGCCAGGCAAATCTGTTCTCTCAACAACCATGTTCTATAGTTCAGCTGCCAGGCAAATTTGTTCTTCCGATAACCGTGTTCTAGTTAAGCTACCAGGCAAATTTGTTCTCCTTACAACCATACCTGACTTCTACTGCCAAGCTTAACAGGCCTTTGGTTTTAGATTTTTCTACGTACAGTTGAGTTGCTTCAGTGCTTTTGTTTGCATACTATAAGCAACCTCCTAGCAAGGCTTTAGATGCGCTCGAGGCTATGAGTTGTATGAAAATGGTTGAGCAAAACGCTATACCACTTCTTCTTCTTGTACTACTACTACAGCATTACTGGTTCCTATATGGAATGTCCCTGGTACAGCATTACTGGTTCCTATATGGAATGTCCCTGGTACAGCATTACTGGTTTCCATATGGAATGTCCCTGGTACAGCATTACTGGTTCCTATATGGAATGTCCCTGGTACAGCATTACTGGTTCCTATATGGAATGTCCCTGGTACAGCATTACTGGTTCCTATATGGAATGTCCCTGGTACAGCATTACTGGTTTCCATATGGAATGTCCCTGGTACAGCATTACTGGTTTCCATATGGAATGTCCCTGGTACAGCATTACTGGTTCCTATATGGAATGTCCCTGGATACAGCTCCACTGGTTTCATATGGAATGTCCCTGGTACAGCATTACTGGTTCCTATATGGAATGTCCCTGGTACAGCATTACTGGTTTCCATATGGAATGTCCCTGGTACAGCATTACTGGTTTCCATATGGAATGTCCCTGGTACAGCATTACTGGTTCCTATATGGAATGTCCCTGGATACAGCTCCACTGGTTTCATATGGAATGGCCCTGGATAAGCACCACTGGTTCCCATATCGAATGTCCCTTCTACATGTTTGCTGACGTGTGAGGTTTGCTGATGTGTGAGCAGGTTTGCTGACGTGTGTGCATTTTTGCTGACGTGTGTGCATTTTTGATGACGTGTGTGCATTTTTGATGACGTGTGTGCATGTTTGCCGACGTGTGTGCATGTTTGAAGACGTGTGTGCATGTTTGCTGACGTGTGAGCAGGTTTGCTGATGTGTGTGCATGTTTGCTGACGTGTGAGCAGGTTTGCTGACGTGTGAGCAGGTTTGCTGACGTGTGAGCAGGTTTGCTGACGTGTGAGCAGGTTTGCTGATGTGTGTGCATGTTTGCTGACGTGTGAGCAGGTTTGCTGACGTGTGAGCAGGTTTGCTGACGTGTGAGCAGGTTTGCTGATGTGTGTGCATGTTTGCTGACGTGTGAGCAGGTTTGCTGACGTGTGAGCAGGTTTGCTGACGTGTGAGCAGGTTTGCTGACGTGTGTGCATCTTTGATGACGTGTGTGCATGTTTGCCGACGTGTGTGCATGTTTGAAGACGTGTGAACAGGTTTGCTAACGTGTGAGCAGGTTTGCTGATATCTGAGCAGGTTTGCTAACGTGTGAGCAGGTTTGCTAGTGTGTGAGCAGGTTTGCTGATATGTGAGCAGGTTTGCTGACGTGTCTTTAACACAATGGTGGAGAGACGTGCCCTCTATACTGACCGAGAACTGATGCTATACCTCCTGACATCCCAATTAATCACAAAACATACTCAAGAAACGACCATAATCGTCGGAACAAATCCAGTCTTCTAAAATTCATTTAATAGTTCCATTGTGAGTTCATTGTCCTGAATTGCCGTTCACTACCACAAAATGTAAAATAAGGACATTCATAAGCATTGTAAAAATAAAACAACATTTTTTTATATAATTATTTTTTACTGACATAAGTTTTCCTCTAATATCGTTCTATATATACACACATCCGTACATTAACAAATCATGTAAATACGATCCCAACGATGTATGGAATTTTGGGGACACAAACCAACATACACCATATTGCAAAATGAATGTACATCACATTTTAAACAAAAATAGCAGCATCGTGCAAAGAAAGTTCTTGAGGACGACAAACCATTGTCCAACTCTTGTGACTGCAAAATGTGAACGTGACTATCAATGTAGAAGTAAAGAATTTCGATTCAGGCTGCCAGGCAAATCTGTTCTCCCAACAACCATGTTCTATAGTCAAGCTGCCAGGCAAATCTGTTCTCCCAACAACAATGTTCTAGTCAGGCTGCCAGGCAAATCTGTTCTCCCAACAACCATGTTCTAGTCAGACTGCCAGGCAAATCTGTTCTCCCAACAACAATGTTCTAGTCAGGCTGTCAGGCAAATTTGTTCTCCCAACAACAATGTTCTAGTCAGGCTACCAGGCAAATTTGTTCTCAAAACAATCATACCTGATTTCTGCGTTGACACGCTTAACATTCCATTCGGAATTTCCAATGTACTATTGTGTTGCTTTGGTGCCTTTGTTTGTATACTAAAAGCAACCTCCTAGCAGGGCTTCAGATGCGCTCAAGGCTGAGTCTGTATGAAAATGGTCGAGCTAAAAGCTATACTACTACTTCTTCTACTGCTACTATTACTACTACTAGGTCTACTACAATTACATCTACTATTGTCATTCAGATGAGCTATGGCAAGGTGCTCATTGGCCAGGCTTGCTTTCCGTATAGAATGTCCCTGGTAGAGCTCTACTGGTTCCCATGTGGAATGTCCTTGATACAGCTCTACTGGTTCCCATATGGAATGTCCTTGGTACAGCTCTACTGGTTCCATATGGAGTGTCCCTGGTACAGCTCTACTGGTTCCCATGTGCAATGTCCCTGGTACAGCTCTATTTCCATTGGTTAAACTGGCACCAGTGTCAGGCCTGCCTTTGACTCAGTTGTACGTAATGATGATGTAGCTAATCTTTACAGTTGTACTTGTTGATAACGTAGCTGAAGTTCCATTCACCATATGTTGATGATGTAGCTCATGTAAAACTGTTCACCATATGTTGATGATGTAGCTAATGTAAAACTGTTCACCATATGTTGATGATGAAGCTCGTGTAACACATTTACATTTACCATATGTTGTTTGTTCTTTGATTCTTCTTACGGTCCTGCGGACTTGTTGGAACTCCCATGACATTCCAGAAGCTGTTCTCCCTCCTGGCACCTTGCTGTGCTGTTAGCGTGTAGCTCAGGTCCCTTTCCTTCAGAACTGCATCAGTCTTCTGGGGGGAGGGACTCCCAGTACTGGAACAGCTCAGGTCCCTTTCCTTCAGAACCACATCACTCTGCTGGAGGGAGGGACTCCCAGTACTGGAACAGCCAACAAGGTTTGTGGGTGGCTCCTGCTTAGCTGAGGGAGGCTGGACACTAGATGCAACAGCTTTGTTGTCTATTCTTTGCCTATAAAAACAAAATTAATGCATAGTCTGCCATGGACCGATTGGATAGTTAACATGCATCACTGAAGTGATATATTTGAAAATTACACAGGTTACATACCTGTCCATTGTTCCACACTTGTTACACACCTGGTAAATATTCAACTCACTTGCCCACCCACCTGTCCAGCGCAGCTGTTTGCTGTGACACCTTCAGGTGACCGTTGCGAGTGGTGATGTCCCTGTAGGGCACGTAACCTGCTGCAGACCCAGCATGCCCTGCTGTGGACCCAACATGCCCTGTTGTAGACCCAGCATGCCCTGTTGTAGACCCAGCATGCCCTGTTGTAGACCCAGCATGCCCTGTTGTAGACCCAGCATGCCCTGTTGTAGACCCAGCATGCCCTGCTGTAGACCCAGCATGCCCTGTTGTAGGCCCAGCATGCCCTGTTGTAGACCCAGCATGCCCTGTTGTAGACCCAGCATGCCCTGCTGTAGACCCAGCATGCCCTGTTGTAGGCCCAGCATGCCCTGCAGTGGACTGGGCACTTGACCTCCGACCCTGTGTGACCTCCTGGGCATATCTGCTGTACCTGCTGGCCTGGGCTCCCATCCTCCGGTCCTCCGCAGCACTCAGCTCTACAGCACCCAGCAGGTTACCTAGGGAACTGCACAGAACAGAACAGGTTACCTAGGGAACTGCACAGGACAGAGCAGGTTACCTAGGAAACTGCACAGAACAGGTTACCTAGGGAACTGCACAAGACAGAACAGGTTACCTAGGGAACTGCACAGAACAGAACAGGTTACCTAGGGAACTGCACAGGACAGAGCAGGTTACCTAGGGAACTGCACAGGACAGAGCAGGTTACCTAGGGAACTGCACAGGACAGGTTACCTAGGGAACTGCACAGGACAGGTTACCTAGGGAACTGCACAAGACAGAACAGGTTACCTAGGGAACTGCACAGGACAGAACAGGTTACCTAGGGAACTGCACAGGACAGAACAGGTTACCTAGGGAACTGCACAGGACAGAGCAGGTTACCTAGGGAACTGTGCAAGACACAACAGGTTACCTAGGGAACTGCACAGGACAGAACAGGTTACCTAGGGAACTGCACAGGACAGAGCAGGTTACCTAGGGAACTGCACAGGACAGAGCAGGTTACCTAGGGAACTGCACAGGACAGAACAGGTTACCTAGGGAACTGCACAGGGCAGAACAGGTTACCTAGGGAACTGCACAGTACAGAGCAGGTTACCTAGGAAACTGCACAGGACAGAGCAGGTTACCTAGGGAACTGCACAGGACAGGTTACCTAGGGAACTGCACAGGACAGAGCAGGTTACCTAGGGAACTGCACAGGACAGAGCAGGTTACCTAGGGAACTGCACAGGACAGAGCAGGTTACCTAGGGAACTGCACAGGACAGGTTACCTAGGGAACTGCACAGGACAGAGCAGGTTACCTAGGAAACTGCACAGAACAGAACAGGTTACCTAGGGAACTGCACAGGACAGGTTACCTAGGGAACTGCACAGGACAGAGCAGGTTACCTAGGGAACTGCACAGAACAGAGCAGGTTACCTAGGGAACTGCACAGAACAGAACAGGTTACCTAGGGAACTGCACAGGACACAGCAGGTTACCTAGGGAACTGCACAGGACAGAACAGGTTACCTAGGGAACTGCACAGGACAGAGGAGGTTACCTAGGGAACTGCACAGGACAGAACAGGTTACCTAGGGAACTGCACAGGACAGGTTACCTAGGGAACTGCACAGGACAGAGCAGGTTACCTAGGGAACTGCACAGAACAGAGCAGGTTACCTAGGGAACTGCACAGAACAGAACAGGTTACCTAGGGAACTGCACAGGACACAGCAGGTTACCTAGGGAACTGCACAGGACAGAACAGGTTACCTAGGGAACTGCACAGGACAGAGGAGGTTACCTAGGGAACTGCACAGGACAGAACAGGTTACCTAGGGAACTGCACAGGACAGGTTACCTAGGGAACTGCACAGGACAGAGCAGGTTACCTAGGGAACTGCACAGAACAGAGCAGGTTACCTAGGGAACTGCACAGGACAGGTTACCTAGGGAACTGCACAGGACAGAGCAGGTTACCTAGGGAACTGCACAGGACAGGTTACCTAGGGAACTGCACAGGACAGAGCAGGTTACCTAGGAACTGCACAAGACAGAACAGGTTACCTAGGGAACTGCACAAGACAGAACAGGTTACCTAGGAACTGTACAAGACAGAGCAGGTTACCTAGGAACTGCACAAGACAGAGCAGGTTACCTAGGGAACTGCACAGGACAGAATAGGTTACCTAGGGAACTGCACAGGACAGAGCAGGTTACCTAGGGAACTGCACAGTACAGAACAGGTTACCTAGGGAACTGCACAGGACAGAGCAGGTCACCTAGGGAACTGCACAGGGCAGAACAGGTTACCTAGGGAACTGCACAGGACAGAGCAGGTTACCTAGGAAACTGCACAGGACAGAACAGGTTACCTAGGGAACTGCACAGGACAGAGCAGGTTACCTAGGGAACTGCACAGCACCCAGCAGGTTACCTAGGGAACTGCACAGGGCAGAACAGGTTACCTAGGGAACTGCACAGGACAGAGCAGGTTACCTAGGGAACTGCACAGCACCCAGCAGGTTACCTAGGGAACTGCACAGGACAGGTTACCTAGGGAACTGCACAGGGCAGAACAGGTTACCTAGGGAACTGCACAGGACAGAGCAGGTTACCTAGGAAACTGCACAGGACAGAACAGGTTACCTAGGGAACTGCACAGGACAGAGCAGGTTACCTAGGGAACTGCACAGCACCCAGCAGGTTACCTAGGGAACTGCACAGGACAGGTTACCTAGGGAACTGCACAGGACAGAGCAGGTTACCTAGGGAACTGCACAGGACAGGTTACCTAGGGAACTGCACAGGACAGAGCAGGTTACCTAGGGAACTGCACAGGACAGGTTACCTAGGGAACTGCACAGGACAGAGCAGGTTACCTAGGAAACTGCACAGAACAGAACAGGTTACCTAGGGAACTGCACAGGACAGGTTACCTAGGGAACTGCACAGGACAGAGCAGGTTACCTAGGGAACTGCACAGAACAGAGCAGGTTACCTAGGGAACTGCACAGAACAGAACAGGTTACCTAGGGAACTGCACAGGACACAGCAGGTTACCTAGGGAACTGCACAGGACAGAACAGGTTACCTAGGGAACTGCACAGGACAGAGGAGGTTACCTAGGGAACTGCACAGGACAGAACAGGTTACCTAGGGAACTGCACAGGACAGGTTACCTAGGGAACTGCACAGGACAGAGCAGGTTACCTAGGGAACTGCACAGAACAGAGCAGGTTACCTAGGGAACTGCACAGGACAGGTTACCTAGGGAACTGCACAGGACAGAGCAGGTTACCTAGGGAACTGCACAGGACAGGTTACCTAGGGAACTGCACAGGACAGAGCAGGTTACCTAGGAAACTGCACAGAACAGAACAGGTTACCTAGGGAACTGCACAGGACAGGTTACCTAGGGAACTGCACAGGACAGAGCAGGTTACCTAGGGAACTGCACAGAACAGAGCAGGTTACCTAGGGAACTGCACAGAACAGAACAGGTTACCTAGGGAACTGCACAGGACACAGCAGGTTACCTAGGGAACTGCACAGGACAAGGGCAGAACAGGTTACCTAGGGAACTGCACAGTACAGAGCAGGTTACCTAGGAAACTGCACAGGACAGAGCAGGTTACCTAGGGAACTGCACAGGACAGGTTACCTAGGGAACTGCACAGGACAGAGCAGGTTACCTAGGGAACTGCACAGGACAGAGCAGGTTACCTAGGGAACTGCACAGGACAGGTTACCTAGGGAACTGCACAGGACAGAGCAGGTTGCCTAGGAACTGTACAAGACAGAACAGGTTACCTAGGGAACTGCACAGGACAGAGCAGGTTACCTAGGGAACTGCACAGGACAGAGCAGGTTACCTAGGGAACTGCACAATACAGAACAGGTTACCTAGGGAACTGCACAGGGCAGAACAGGTTACCTAGGGAACTGCACAGGGCAGAACAGGTTACCTAGGGAACTGCACAATACAGAACAGGTTACCTAGGGAACTGCACAGGGCAGAACAGGTTACCTAGGGAACTGCACAATACAGAACAGGTTACCTAGGGAACTGCACAGGGCAGAACAGGTTACCTAGGGAACTGCACAGGACAGAACAGGTTACCAAGGCAACTGACAGTACAGAACAGGTTACCTAGGGAAAAGAACAGTACAGAACAGGTTACCAAGGAAACTGACAGTACAGCACTGACCTTGACCTGTTCCTGCTGACCTCCTGCTGCTGCTGGAACCTGGACAGCAGCAGTCCGGTGGAGGAGGGGCGACCTTGGTTCACAGCGATGTTCTGCAGAGCTGCTTTTTCCTGCTGCAGATTCTGGGCAGATCCCCGCTGTCTGCTGGCCAAAGAACCTAGAGAACAGCACAGAGATGAGCTGTCTGCTGTACACAGAACCTAGAGAACAGCACAGAGATGAGCTGTCTGCTGTACACAGAACCCAGAGAACAGCACAGAGGTGAGCTGTCTGCTGTACACAGAACCTAGAGAACAGCACAGAGGTGAGCTGTCTGCTGTACACAGAACCTAGCGAACAGCACAGAGATGAGCTATCTGCTGTACACAGAACTTAAAGAACAGCACAGAGATGAGCTGTATGCTGTACACAGAACCTAGAGAACAGCACAGAGATGAGCTGTCTGTGGGCTACAGAACCTAAAGAACAGCACAGAGATGAGCTGTCTGCTGTACACAGAACCCAGAGAACAGCACAGAGATGAGCTGTCTGTTGGCTACAGAACCCAGAGAACAGCACAGAGATGAGCTGTCTGCTGTACACAGAACCTAAAGAACAGCACAGAGGCAAGCACAGAGCAGGTATTATAAGCTATACAAGGGTAGTTACAGGTATTATAAGCTATACAAGGGTAGTTACAGATATTATAAGCTATACAAGGGTAGAACAGGTATTATAAGCTATACAAGGGTAGTTACAGGTATTATAAGCTATACAAGGGTAGAACAGGTATCATAATCTATAGAAGGATAGTTACAGGTATTATAAGCTATACAAGGGTAGAACAGGTATTATAAGCTATACAAGGGTAGAACAGGTATTATAAGTTATACAAGGGTAGAACAGGTATTATAAGCTATACAAGGGTAGTTACAGATATTATAAGCTATACAAGGGTAGAACAGGTATTATAAGCTATACAAGGGTAGTTACAGGTATTATAAGCTATACAAGGGTAGAACAGGTATCATAATCTATAGAAGGATAGTTACAGGTATTATAAGCTATACAAGGGTAGAACAGGTATTATAAGCTATACAAGGGTAGAACAGGTATTATAAGCTATACAAGGGTAGTTACAGGTATTATAAGCTATACAAGGGTAGTTACAGGTATTATAAGCTATACAAGGGTAGTTACAGGTATTATAAGCTATACAAGGGTAGTTACAGGTATCATAAGCTATACAAGGGTAGAACAGGTATCATAATCTATACAAGCCTTAGGGTAGTTACAGGTATTATAAGCTAAGGGTAGTTACAGGTATTATAAGCTATACAAGGGTAGAACAGGTATCATAAGCTATACAAGCCTTAGGGTAGTTACAGGTATAAGCTACATGTAAATGATGTATGATGTAAGAATGTTCCGTACCCTCTCTTCTGTAAGGGAAGGGCGGCCCGTATGATATAGCTAGGAGGTACGATATAACAAATGTATGCTCGTACTTCTGTAAGGGAATAGGGGAGGCCTGTATAATAAAGCTAAGAGGTATGATATATGAATGTATGATCGTACCCTCTCATCTGTAAGGGAAGAGGGGAGGCCTGTTGCTATATGACATGTATGATCAGTAGTTACATGTATGATATAAATATATAACGAATGTATGTTCGGAAGAGAGGAGGGAGGGTATGGCTAGTTACAAGTATGATCTAACTATATGATAAAATTATAACAAATGTATGTTCGTACCCTCTCTTCTGTAAGGGAAGAGGGGAGGCCTGTTGCGCTGGGATGACTGCTTTCTTCCATATCTCGTGGCTGGGAGGAAAACAGGGTAAAAAAAAGTCTGAATAAATAAAATAAAATTAT
>NW_023365721.1:49688-59963 GCF_000003815.2 Branchiostoma floridae
TTAGACTGCAGTTTGTGGTGTTACCGCGAACTTAAATCCACCGTGAAAAGTCCTTTTACCCGCTACCGCGAAATTAAATCCCCGCGAACTTAAATGCATTTATAGTAGATACAACACAACTCGCACACACACTCTGATAGTTACAACACAACTTGCACACACACTCTGATAGTTACAACACAACTTGCACACCCACTCTGATAGTTACAACACAACTTGCACACACTCTGATAGTTACAACACAACTCGCACACCCACTCTGATAGTTACAACACAACTCGCACACCCACTCTGATAGTTACAACACAACTTGCACACCCACTCTGATAGTTACAACACAACTTGCACGCACACTCTGATAGTTACAACACAACTTGCACACCCACTCTGATAGTTACAACACAACTTGCACACCCACTCTGATAGTTACAACACAACTTGCACACCCACTCTGATAGTTACAACACAACTTGCACGCACACTCTGATAGTTACAACACAACTTACTTACCAGGACAAAGAGTTTCTTGGTGCCAACTTTGATGAAGCCGACAGCAGCGCCCTTCCCACTGCAGGACACAGGAAACAACAACATCAGAGAACAACAACATCCGAGAAGCTTCAAACACCTGAGCTTCTCCGGCCATTCAACTTGACAGTCTACCAGCAAACAACCCAGCTAGTGACCCTAGGCTAGTTAAAATTGGAGCTGTGCAGGTATTTCTGGTCTCTTCCTGCACCTCACCTGCACTGGTCCATGTACTGGGTTTTATACATAAATGTCATAGGATGTAGGTGTATGTGGATTGTTATTAGCTGCATTGACTGTAACCTCCTTTAACGTAAAACATAATAAATAGCAATGGTTCCAAACAACTTTATTATGATCTATACTTCATAAACTCAGAGTGGTGCAGGTAAAATTTGTCTGGTGCAGGTAATTATCAGTGTTACCTGCACTGATGCAGGTATGCAGAAAAAAGTATTTCGAGCCCTGAGGTTGTGCATAAGATGGTTGGAGTTCCTTACCTGTTGGCCTGTGAGTTTTTAAGGACATACAGGTGCTGTCAGAGTTCCTTACCTAGTGTGACTCTTTAAGGTTGTGCATAAGATGGTTGGAGTTCCTTACCTGTTGGCCTGTGAGTTTTTAAGGACATACAGGTGCTGTCAGAGTTCCTTACCTAGTGTGACTCTTTAAGGTTGTGCATAAGATGGTTGGAGTTCCTTACCTAGTGTGACTCTTTAAAGATGTGTATAAGATGGTTGGAGTTCCTTACCTAGTGTGACTCTTTAAGGATGTGTATAAGACGGTTGGAGTTCCTTACCTGTTGGCCTGTGCATCTTTAAGGATGTACATCCGATGATCGGAGTTCCTGAGTTTGTAGGCTGCTGTGATGGGTCCGTGCAGACCCTGTGCCTGGGGAGGGACAAACATAAGAGTCAGCACGCATCAGCACCAAATTACCTGTACTTAAGCTTTCTATACATTAAGTACATATTTCAACACAGTTTTCTTCTGTATATTATTACGGCAGTGTATGATCTAAATAACACTTGAAGTAAATCTGAGATTTTTACAAACACAAAAATGGAGGCATTAATCTGCAGCTCACCTTAGCTGAGACACTAATCTGCAGCTTACCTTAGCTGAGACACTAATCTGCAGCTCACCTTAGCTAAGACACTAATCTGCAGCTCACCTTAGCTCAGACACTAATCTGCAGCTTACCTTAGCTGAGACACTAATCTGCAGCTCACCTTAGCTGAGACACTCATCTGCAGCTCACCTTAGCTGAGACACTAATCTGCAGCTCACCTTAGCTGAGACACTAATCTGCAGGTCACCTTAGCTAAGACACTAATCTGCAGCTCACCTTAGCTAAGACACTAATCTGCAGCTCACCTTAGCTGAGACACTAATCTGCAGCTCACCTTAGCTCAGACACTAATCTGCAGCTCACCTTAGCTGAGACACTAATCTGCAGCTCACCTTAGCTCAGACACTAATCTGCAGCTCACCTTAGCTGAAGCCTCGCCCAAGTCATCAATGACCTTCGTCAGGTTTTTATCCAGTGGCTCGTTGCTGCGAACAGGTGTCAATCATGTTATCAATTTATCAATACAGGTGTCAATCCTGTCACTACAGGTGTCAATCTTGTTACTACAGGTGTCAATCATGTCACTACAAGTGTCAATCATGTCACTACAAGTGTCAATCACTATAGGTGTCAATCATGTCACCATATGTGTCAATCATCTCTGAGTAGCCTCAGCCGCAATATGAAACAGACTTACAGTGCCAAATTCACCTTTAGGAAGCTATCTTTCCTTGACTGCCTACAAAGGTGAATTTGGTTATTTCAAATCCATTTAATATTGCAGTAAGTACCCATTCCTATATGTGATGGCATCTTGTCACATCTTGTATTTTACAATGAATGATTGAAGATGTTCTCAATTTGAGTTTGCTCGTCAACCTGCACAGGAGGCATCAAACTAGTGCAGATTTTTCCATCGTTAGCTGTTGGGCTTACCAACCTCAAGCTCAACTCAGACTCATACTTTGCAGTTAACGTTATCTACATGGTTTAGTCCTTAGCCAGGTAGGTAGGATACTAGGAAGGTTAGTTCTTAACTGGTTGTACAACTACTACAAAGGAGGTTCAAATGGGTCCTTTTAGCTTGTACTTATCTTCTTCTTGTCACATGCAGCCAGTTATGCATATCTCAGCAACAAAGATTTCAAAAGCGTACCAGCACTTGGACACCCACCAGACATGTAGTTTGGTTACTCTCGGCTGTTACTCTTAATACGTCTTATGTCCCAAATAAACGTACCCTGGACAAATGTACAAAATCTAATAAACATGTCCCCGAAATAAACATATAAGGAAAATTACCAAATTAACAAGTAAACTTTGTCCATGCTACTTCTGTCCAAGGGATAAGCAGGTAGGTTCTTTTTCTATTCATTTATGCATGAGGACTGTACTAGTAACTTATATAAATAATCAACAGAATAATATCTTGTTCAAATTATAATCTTTTACATTTTGTAAAAATAAAAGGGTACATGAAAACAGATTAATAGTATGCCTAATGTTGAAAAATTAGGCAAAGGTTCCCCGCTATGACCAGGGGCCAACAACTTGAACAAGTGAAAATGTACTTGATACAGATACATGCATTTTCTACTTGGAAATTGAAGCAAGTAATAAAGGAAAATTGTATATTATTTATATTGCTGACATATAATCAATATAATCAATATCATCAGCTCGTCTGTAAAGATAGCTCGTCGTTTCATTTTTTACCAAGGTGTTGCCGATTACATGTTGACACTAGAAACAGCTAAACTGGGAAAATTGTACGTTTTTTTTGTACGAAAATAGACCCTCTGAAAAGATAAGAAAGGCCAGGGTGGATTTTGATAATAAACATACCGGTTCGTTATCAGGGACATGAGAGTAGCTTTGTTTGGCAGCCTGGCATAGAGGACAGCCCAGCTTTTCCATGAACCCCACAATAGCCACGAGACCAAATTACATTTTATCAGTACTACCAATAACAATTCACATGTAATGTATGATACTAATTAATGATAACAGACATGTCAGTCACTCACTGGTGCTTGAAGTATTTGGATTTTGTTCTCAGTTTGCTCATCAGCACTTGCTGTGTACATTTTAAATGATTTTTTTCAGAACCTTGAGCCCATCATTAGCAGAGAAATGGAAGTTAAACAAGGACAACAAGTGACCGTTGGTAACACACTTTGTGACATAATTATAGTATGTCAGATGTGTTGTTTTCAGTGGGGTGTAACATTGTGTTTATTATTCATCAACAACCATACTAGTAGTAGTACTGTTACATTCCTCTGAAAGAACAACATTTGGCCCGCGGCATCAGATGTTGCCGTTAATTTACCATAGACATGTGATAATTATGATACTCAAAGTAGAAGAAAATTTGTCAGGAATACCAGAAACAGTTGGTTTGTCCACGATGCCAGCTGTTGTCGCATAATTCGAACAGTTGTTCAATCACATCTGTAATTTCCGCCGTGTCAGTTGTAACCGATGATATTGACAGTCCCAAACATCGAATACGATGAACAAAAAGAACGAAACGAAACCCAAATGATCCAAATTACAGAGAATATAGCGGCAATTTGGGAAATATTACGAGCGGACGACATACAAAAGAAACATGCCGGTACAAGCACCCCGGTGCATATTCTTCTCCTGGCATATTTTTCTTTCCCGTCATATTCCCGGATAAAAATCACAAATCGAAAAAAAACTTCCGCTAAGGCCACAGAGACATCGGCGAAGGAGGCAATGACAATATGACGTGCACAAAACGTACATTTTGTAGGGGTGATTTCTGAAATTATTACATCAATCATAACATCAGCTACAGCCAAAAGAAAGAAACATGAATCATTTTACACCGGTGTACAGGCAAAGTGCCAAACCACATACGAATACGGCAAACGGAACATAGAGATATAGGTGCGAGCGCTCACTGAAAAAACGTTCACAATACTTTGTCGACAGAGGTTACCCTCCAGTCACAAAGTAACAACATTAACGGATTTTACCTTTTCATGTGTAGAATTTATCCAATGGTTTCAGCTAGCTAAGTACTCTCAGCTTAATAGCGGGACCGGTGAAAGATGATGTTCATAATATCATGTTGTGTGTGTCTGTGTGCATGTCTGTCTGTGTGCATGTCTGTCTGTGTGTGTATGTGTACGTCTGTGTGAAAAGGTGGTGCGCATGCGCACGAAGCGGACGTGTTCTCAAGGCGCTGCAGATCACAGCTAAGATTTTCACCATAATTTACTATCCTGAGGCCCATTTTATTCTTCACTTTAGTGCCAGAAGTATGATGGTGTATCCATGTAACCTTGCAAGTCGAAAATTTGGTGTTTTCGGTGTTCTTAGGGTCACTATTTCCAAATTTCTGTAACGGCCTGAATTCGCAAGGCACACGCCATGTGAGACCGAGCGACGCCATCTTGAAAATTCTGATTGATAGTAAACTTCGCCCTGTCGCTAGAACCCAAAGCCATCCGATACCCTAGGATTTACCGTCATGTTCTGTCGTTGTTAGTACTGTCATACAACATAACCATTTCTTGCGGTGGGACGAGCCGCTGGACATTGTCATTATTATTGTTGTTACATGCTTTCAAGTTGTCAGTCATGTTCAGACATGTTCATGCGGTGGGACGAGCCGCCCGGGGTTTGAATCATTAACCATCCGCTCTCCTAGTATCACTCGGTCACATTACACCGTATCTGAATTACTCGTAGTGCATAGATATCCGTGCGGTGGGTCGAGCCGCTGGACCTTGCTCACGCGACCAAAACGTGTCAAGCATGTTCGTGCGGTGGGACGAGCCGCTAGAGGCGCAAGCCACTTCATCGGCTAAATCAACCGAGCAAAATGCCCAGAAAACTAAGAGAGGAAAAAACAAGAAACTGTACCTTATGTCAAGACAGAGACTAGTTCTTTTATACTTGACTATGCTCCTCATCAGTAAATCGTATTCACCAGAGCCTAACCCTGGTCCACTACTTGATCAGTGCCCAGACCACACATGTACAAATAACAGCTCTTCTTCCCAGTCCCACTCATCCTGGGCATGTGGTACGTGTGACCTCCGTGTTTCGTGGAACGACCGAGGCATAGAGTGTGAACAGTGTGGTCAATGGTTTCACGGACAGTGTCAGAGTGTGGATACACAATGTTACGAGCAGTTAGCGGATTCAAATATCCATTGGTATTGTGCAATATGTGGCAGCCCAAACAGCAAAACGGTCTTCGATCTTCATGGAGTAGACTGGACTGACTCATCGCTGCACGACTCCACTCTAGACTCCTGTACAACTCCCACTGATCTACATTTCAATCCTCAACACGTATCCACTCCATCCAAAAGCAGTCAACAAGATAAGTGGAAAAATAGGCCCCTACGTGTATTGAACATAAACTTTCAATCTGCTAGTGCCAAAAGAGCGGAGCTTCCCTATCTTTTGGAAAGCCTAAAACCAGATATAGTGTTAGGAACTGAGACATGGCTAGATTCAACAGTGGCCACTGCAGAAATCTTTCCAGATTTATACAGAGTTTACAGGAGAGATAGAGAAGGACGAGGTGGGGGAGTCTTAGTTGCCGTGAGAAACAACATAGACAGTTATACAGCCCCCGAATTAGAGGTAGATGAGTGTGAGCTGACATGGGTGCGTATCAAATTGAAAGGCAGAAAGACACTATACGTAGCTGCCTTCTACAGACCCGATGTTAGTGACGAGGACAGTTTGATACGCTTGAGAACATCTCTACAGAGAACATCTCAACTACAGAATGCACTTCTCCTCATAGGAGGTGACTTCAATCTCCCGGGATGGGACTGGTCCACAAACACCTTAAAACCGAAGTCACCATACCCCCGTCTACATCAAGATTTTCTCGACATGTTGTACGACAACGGATTCGAACAATTAGTCAACCAGCCAACTAGGGATTGTAACACACTTGACTTGTTTCTAACCAACTGTCCAGACCTGATTCCACGTGTGGAAATTATCCCAGGTCTCTCGGACCACAACATTCCATATTGTGAGATTAACACCAGCTTTAGAGGAAAGTGTCAGATACAGCGACAAATCCCCCTGTATGCAAGGGCTGACTGGGACAGTTTAAGGGCAGTGGCCGAAGATCTTAGCACGGACCTTCAGGTCAAGAAGTCCAGTCATTCAACTGACGAGCTATGGTCTACTTTCAAGGACACGCTTTTGGCTGCAATCAAGAAGTTCATACCTCACAAGACTGCTAGGCCCAAAAACAACCTCCCCTGGATTACTCCAAGTATTCGGCGTCTGATCAACAAGAGAGACAGGAAATACAGACGTATGAAGAAGACCGGCTCAGCAAAATTAAGAGAGGAGTACAAGTCCCTACGACGTACCATCCAGCGACAAATTCGCAGAAGCTACTGGAGTTACTTAAACTCCATCTTCACGGAAGACTCAAACACCTGTCAAGTGAACAACAAAAAGTTTTGGTCTTACATCAAGAACCAGCGCTCAAGTAACACTGGGGTGGCACCACTGAAGAAAAACGGACGTCTTACGTCTAACCCACAGGAGCAAGCTGTTATACTAAATGACCACTTTCAGTCGGTGTTTGGAGATGGACGCCAGTACTCAGAAGAAGAATTTGTGTCGAAGACTGGTATGACGAACATTCAGACATCTGAAATGGACGACATTACCATTACTTGTGAAGGGGTCAAGAAGCTTCTGAAGAAACTTGACCCACACAAAGCGGGGGGGCCCGATGGTATTAACTCCAGAGTTTTACGGGAACTTGCAGAAGAACTAGCGCCAGCCTTGACAACCATTTTCCAGTCTTCACTGTCGTCATGTGTTGTTCCAGACGATTGGAAGTGCGCGTACGTTACTCCGCTTTTCAAAAAAGGGGAGCAATACAACCCAGCCAACTACAGGCCAATATCCCTGACATGCATTTCATGCAAACTCATGGAGCATATAGTGGTCGGTGCTGTCATGCAACATCTCGAATCCAACTCCATTCTTACCGAGAACCAACATGGATTCAGAAAGGGTAGATCATGTGAGACCCAACTATTAGAACTTACCGAAGAAGTGATTAACAACTTAGAGGGAGGGAAACAAACTGACTTAATAGTAATGGATTTCGCTAAGGCGTTTGATCGTGTGAATCACAGCTTATTAACTCACAAGCTTCGCTGTTATGGTATCCAAGGACCCACGCTTGCCTGGATAACCAGTTTCCTTCAAAACCGCCGCCAAGCTGTAGTGGTATCCGGTCATTACTCTCCGTTTGTCAGTGTCAGATCAGGAGTTCCCCAGGGTTCGGTCTTGGGTCCTTGCTTATTCTTAGTGTACATTAATGATCTACCAGACAAGCTGTCATCAATGTCACGTCTGTTCGCAGACGACACTGCAGTCTACAGAATCATTACCAGCAGTCAAGAACAAGACCAGCTTCAACTTGACCTTCACAAGCTTGAACAGTGGGAGAACAGTTGGGACATGGAGTTTCATCCTGCCAAATGTGTTCATCTCCCAATCACTAGGAGTCGGAAGCCATTTCAACGCTCCTACGTGTTACATGGTCACACCCTGGAGACTGTTTCAACAGTGAAGTACCTGGGAACAACAGTGAGTGAGAATGCTACCTGGGATACCCATATAAACACCATGGTCACAAAAGCTAACAAAACTCTGGGCTTCCTCAGAAGAAACCTAAAGATCAGCTCCGTCAGAATTAAAGAGAAAGCCTATAAAGCCTTTGTGAGACCTGTGCTTGAATACGCATCGTCGGTATGGGACCCACACACTAAGAAGAACATCGACAAGATAGAGGCCGTTCAGAGAAGAGCAGCAAGATTTGTACTTAACAAGTTCCACAATACATCTAGTGTGAGCAGTATGTTGAGTACATTAGGTTGGCAGTCACTGAAACAACGCAGGAAAACAGCACGTTTGGGTACATTATTCAAAATCCATCACGGGATAGTCCAGTGCCCAGTCATCAGCAGTAAACTAGTACCGCCCCCAACACGACAACGCCGCAAGCACAACTGCCAGTTCAAGCAAATCACCACCAGAACATTATACAGAGATGGGTCATTCTTGCCAAGAACAATCAAGGACTGGAATGGTTTACCAGCAGAGACAGTCGAGGCCGCCACAGTAGACACGTTTGTGTCTCGGGCCTCTGCTTCATAACAACTTACCTTGACAACGGACGGATTCAAGGGTATCGACCATGGACTGTTTAATGGACTAACGAGTAATGCGTCTACAAGTGCGAGTATTGCGTCTGCAAGTGCGAGCGTCACCACCCCCAAACATGCCAGTATAATCTTCGCCAAGATTGTGGGCATTAACGGGAAGAAGAAGAAGAAGAAGTGTGTGCGCGTGTGTGTGTGTCTATGTGCATGTGTGTTACCGCTACACTGGGTTATGACTAACGTTATTGTCCCTGTGGGAAATTATGTAATGAGATTACTAGTAACCGAGCCCTGCTGCCTGCCGAGCATCTAGGCTTCTATCTCCAAACCCCCTGCACCTTAAAAACTCCCTGCACCCTACAAAATCCCTGCACCCTACAAAATCCCTGCACCCTACAAAATCCCTGCACCCTACAAAATCCCTGCACCCTACAAACTCCCTGCACCCTACAAGCTAGTTTACATGTCGGCAGGTCCGCCTCGGCCTTTCCGCACAAACACGCCGCAAGTTCGCCCGTTTCCAGGCGATCAAAACAAAACCTGAAAATAATTTTCACCTGACTTTCCGGAACGGCGCACAGTTACAGTCCACCAGCGAGATTTCCTCCCCGAACAGACTGTGAATGTTGAAGGAAAACTCCATAGTTCTCTGAGTCTCACCAAAACTGGAATAGCTGCAAACTCAAGAAAATCGCTGTAAACAAAACAACGTTCCTCACGACAGGCCCGCCTTTCGGCTAGCTTCCGCCATCTTGAATTTAGCTCCCGTCATGCAGTGCGGTAGGGAGCAACCATTTTCCTAAAAGGGGAGTTTCAGATACTTCTCTTCAAGTTCAAGGTTGTCGGGGTCAGGGCAGGGCAGGGCCGAAAAAGTTGCAAAATTGTTACGTAAGTTGCATAAAATACAGCGGGCGAGATTGTTCTACATCAGGAAAGAAACTGCAAGAGCTAAGGGAGGGTCTGCATGCTCTTTTACGTAAGACGTAGGCAGCCTATTTTATTTCCCGTAATTCGTAGGGAAAACCATCTTATCTACGTAATTCGTAGCGAGGTGACCAAATTTGGCGTAATTGCCTTCCTTGATTTAGCGTAATACGTAGGGGGTTCTTCTGAATTCAGCGTAAATCGTTGTCGGGACCCCTAATGCTGACCCTCCTAAGGGGAGCTCGCAAGATGCAGGGCAGAGTGGAGGGAGATGAAGAAAGGCTGAATGTGCAGCTGAAGGACGCCAGTTTCCACGACTGCAGAGGCAGAATATCGAATATGGTGAGTGATGATGATGAATAATGTACAGGATTGTTATGTGCGTGCCTCCTTCTGTGAAGGTCGTTAAAAGTGAAGTGATAAAGGACCATAAAGTGCCAATGGTACAACGCCCGGCATGGCGAGTATCGAACCCGAGGCCTAAAGTTCCGAGCCTTACACTCTACCAGTTCTACCAAGCACATCACCACGCTTGTTTAATGTCTTTCGACTCTT
>NW_023365721.1:60063-69130 GCF_000003815.2 Branchiostoma floridae
TACAATACTCGCGTCATCATTCACCAAGTTTGACTGCACCATATTTGGCACTCCGTAATTATAGATTATAAATAGTTTCACCGTGTTGGTAAACCCAGTCCCAGTCTACATATTAGTTTCCAAGGGTGCAGTCGTTTACACAACCTTATGGTTCGCTACTGATGGCTGTCCCTGATACGTTGACATCCAAGTACACAATCTTTAGATAACGTGACCGAGATGTCAGTGTTTCATGCTGGTGACTCACACGTTTACAGGATTCTCTCTGGTGGAGACGTGCAGATATCATGTTTACAGGTGGAGACGTGCAGATATCATGTTTACAGGATTCTCTCTCTGGTGGAGACGTGTAGATATCGTGTTTACATGTGGAGACGTGCAGATATCATGTTTACAGGATTCTCTCTCTGGTGGAGACGTGCAGATATCAAGTTTACAGGATTCTCTCTCTGGTGGAGACGCGCAGATATCATGTTTACAGGTGGAGACGTTCAGATATATGTTTACAGGATTCTCTCTCTGGTGGAGACGTTCAGATATATGTTTACAGGATTCTCTCTGGTGGAGACGTGCAGATATCATGTTTACAGGATTCTCTCTGGTGGAGACATGCAGATATCATGTTTACAGGATTCTCTCTCTGGTGGAGACGTGTAGATATCGTGTTTACATGTGGAGACGTGCAGATATCATGTTTACAGGATTCTCTCTCTGGTGGAGACGTGCAGATATCATGTTTACAGGTGGGGACGTGCAGATATCATGTTTACAGGATTCTCTCTCTGGTGGAGACGTGCAGATATCAAGTTTACAGGATTCTCTCTCTGGTGGAGACGTGCAGATATCATGTTTACAGGTGGAGACGTGCAGATATCACGTTTACAGGATTCTCTCTCTGGTGGAGACGTGCAGATATCATCAATCATGAAGTAGAGATGAATCGTTTTGGGGGCAACCAGACTAACAAAGATAACATAACATAGCAGAACGCTTTTTTACATAAGAAAAGATGACATAAAACATTCATGTTTGATTCGAACATTCATGCGTACGAAATTTCGAACCTCGAGAAGGCTTTCTTTCCACCGATATAGACCAAGGCAGCACCGGTAGTAACAACTTTATATCAAGGGTCTATGATCCTCGTTTAAGAGTGGATGTAAGTTTAATCTAAGTTGGTGTAAATACGAACAGAGGTTGGAAAAAAGAAACTGTCACGCAACAGTACTTGGACCATTTTTTTTTCCAAATTTCAATTAAATGTCAGTAAATTGGTACGTACCTAAAATAACCTCAGCATATGCTGATACACATAATTTAATCATTCTGCACATGCTGATACATAGTGGTACATTTGCAATGTACAACAGAAATATTTGCTGTGAAACCTTTGCTAAGCATAGTGACAAAACTTGCTGCGAAAATTGTAATGTACAAATACTTGCTATGAAGACTTTGCTATGTACAATAGAAAAGTTTGCCGTTAAAGCTTTACAAAGATTAATAACAATATTTTCTGTGAAATATATTTGTATTGCACCAAAACACCACTTTGTAGGAAACGATTCTAACAACAATATTTGCAATGTACAATAACATCTAATATAATCACCAAGAAGATCCTACGGTGGCATAAGATTGTATCATAAACTAGACAACGACTGTAGCCGGTAAGGGAGAGTCCATTGCCACCGGGAGAGACTGATCAGGCACCATCGGCAGATATAATTATAAAATCTCCATCAATTACAGAAACTTTCAACATCCGGGACGTTATGTTGTTTTGTGACGTCACCCTTTCGATTTTGTGAGGTCACATTTTGCGTGTAGTACATAATACGTTATGAGGAGTAGCTCGTAGTGTAGTGCGCGGTCTGTACTATTGTCAGCACAAATAAGGTAAGGAACAGCACGTGACAGACACGTCACATCTTATGTGTAGTGTAGTGCGCGGTCTGTACTATTGTGAGCACAAATAAGGTAAGGAACAACACATGATAGACACGTCACACCTTGTGTGTAGTGTAGTGCGCGGTGAGGTAAAACACGTGAGAGACACGTCACACCTTGTGTGTAGTGTAGTGCGCGGTCTGTACTATTGTGAGCACAAAGAACGTAAGAAACAACACGTGACAGATCACTGTCAGCACCACGCCCCTGCGCCTGTAATACGTCTTTTCCCGGAGCGCCACCATGCTGCCATGGTAACTCCGTTTGTACATGCGCAGTCCGTGCAGGAAGGTGACGGTCAGCAGGCCCACCCAGCCGCTGAACATGGCCCAGAATGCTGCGCGGCCGCGGATGACGCTGGTGACGTAGTTGATGACGCGGAGTGGGATCTCCTCCAATGAGAGGACGAGGATGAGGGTGAGCTCCACGTCGAGGTGCGGCATGGCGCAGTACTCCAGCAGGTTGTTGAGCAGCGTTTCCCACAGGAACAGCAGCGTGCCCACGGCGCAGAACACGAACAGCCCCCAGCGCTGCGCGAAGCTCGGCTCGGGCTCCGCCGTGTCGTACACCAGCTGTCCGTACGCCTGCCAGTCGGAGTAGCAGTCCACTGCGCCCAGGACAAAGCACCACATCAGAGCCAGAGACGTCAGCCATAGACGGGACCTGCAACAGGAACACACGTTAGAACTAACACTAGCTGCAACAGGAACATACATGTTAGAACTAACACCAGCTGCAACAGGAACATACATGTTAGAACTAACACCAGCTGCAACAGGAACTCACATGTTAGAACTAACACCAGCTGCAACAGCTCACGTGTTAGAACTAACACCAGCTGCAACAGGAACTCACGTGTTAGAACTAACACCAGCTGCAACAGCTCACGTGTTAGAACTAACACCAGCTGCAACAGGAACACACGTTAGAACTAACACCAGCTGCAACAGGAACACACGTTAGAACTAACACCAGCTGCAACAGGAACACACGTGTTAGAACTAACACCAGCTGCAACAGGAACTCACATGTTAGAACTAACACCAGCTGCAACAGGAACTCACGTGTTAGAACTAACACCAGCTGCAACAGGAACACACGTTAGAACTAACACCAGCTGCAACAGGAACACACATGTTAGAACTAACACCAGCTGCAACAGGAACACACGTTAGAACTAACACCAGCTGCAACAGGAACTCACATGTTAGAACTAACACCAGCTGCAACAGGAACTCACGTGTTAGAACTAACACCAGCTGCAACAGGAACTCACGTGTTAGAACTAACACCAGCTGCAACAGGAACTCACGTGTTAGAACTAACACCAGCTGCAACAGGAACTCACATGTTAGAACTAACACCAGCTGCAACAGGAACACACATGTTAGAACTAACACCAGCTGCCCGTACGCCTGCCAGTCCGTGCATGCGCACTATAAAATTACCGACCTGTCCGTGCATGCGTACTAGAGAATTACCGACCTGTCCGTGCATGCGCACTAGAGAATTACCGACCTGTCCGTGCATGCGCACTAGAGAATTACCGACCTGTCCGTGCATGCGTACTAGAGAATTACCGACCTGTCCGTGCATGCGTACTCGGGGCAGATGGAGTCCAGAGCGTCTCTTCCCTCGGGCACCAGCAGCACGGGCTCCACGCGCTTCAGCGAGGACACCTCTGTAATAAACAAACAAACAAACAAATAAATAAACAAACAAACCACACCCTAACGGTTCCATTGGGCACCAGCAGCACGGGCTCCACGCGCTTCAGCGAGGACACCTCTGTAATAAACAAACAAACAAATAAATAAACAAACCACACCCCAACCATTCCCTCTGGTAAAACCAGCACGGGCTCCACGCGCTTCAGTGAGGACACCTCTGTAACAAACAAACAAACAAACAAATAAATAAACAAACCACACCCCAACCATTCCCTCTGGTAAAACAAGCACGGGCTCCACGCGCTTCAGTGAGGACACCTCTGTAACAAACAAACAAACAAATAAACCACACCCTAACCCTTCCCTCTGGTAAAACCAGCACGGGCGCCACGTGCTTTACCGAGGACACCTCTGTTACAAACAAAAGAACAGGCCACCCGTGCACTAGTCTGTGTAACACAAACTCCGCTGTCTGGGGCTGTATAGCCCGAGCTGCTATAAGCGAGATTAAATCAGGCCACCCGCGTACAAACCACCGTTTGAACGTCTATCTCATCAGCAAATAAATACCAGTTGCTTCAGTAACTGCTTTTTGGCATATCTTATTACCTGAATGTCTTTGACTTTGACTAACCTTATGTCTAACCTTTATCGACAAATAAACAAACCAGCTTTAGGTGATTGCGTTTGAGCACTTACAGGTTTAGCCGACTGTATACATCCATGTACAGTTTTGGCCGTGACTATGGGTGTATAAAGTTTTAGGTGACTGTGCGTATACAGTTTTAGGTGACTGTGCGTATACAGTTTTAGGTGACTGTGCGTATACAGTTTTAGGTGACTGTGAGCGTATACACTTTAGGTGACGGTGGGTGTATACACTTTTAGGTGACTGGGTGTATACACTTTTAGGTGACTGTGGGCGTATACACCAGTATGTGACTACAGCTGGATGAACATGCATTGTTGGAAGTCAGTGTGTGTGGGCGTAAACACTAACAGTTTTAGTCTTTTAGATGACTCTTCCTATGGACGTATACAGTTTAAGTGACTGTGTATGGTGTATAAATGAATTTAGGTGCTCACATAAACATACATGAGGCCGTGCGGAATGTGGAACCTGAAGCGGAAGTCAGGCTGTCGGAAATGTGGCACACGCGATCAGAACTTCTCATTTTCTAACAATCTGTTGTTGTTTACTACCGCCAGTGTCCCATGTTACTCACTATTCCTGAGATATATTAATATCAGCATCATGTTTACTGAGCTGTGACAAACCAAGAGGTTGCGGAAGGAACGTAGCCACTTATAGTAGCAGACAAGTCCGCCACAAACGCAGTTGTTGTTTGCTATTTTCCAGCGCCCTATGGAGCCTGGTAGAGGCTAAGCTATCCTCGTGGTTTCTTCTGAAGCTCTTACATGCGTTACACGGCCTGAACTCGGTTAAAAACGAGACAGTGTGATGCCCTGAGCGAAAATAACAACATGGCGCCTGGCCCCAAAGTAAACAGGTGAGGCAGGTATGCGCACCTGTGTCGCTGTCGGACCCGTCGTCCCTGCGCGAGTCGTCCCTGCGTCCGTTCTCACGTGTAGCGGACATGGCGGCGGTGTGGGGAACGAACCCGGGACAGTCTGCAGCAGGAATAGAACTCGGGACTGGCGGTACAGCCCAGGAAGTCGGAAGGCACGGCCGGAACCTGTTGGAAGGTCACAAACTAAAGTGGGTCTGGGGAGTCGGATTTCTCGCAGCGCAGACAAACGCAAGACAATATTTGAGCATGAATAATTGATAAGTCGGCCGAGGCCGTGTGGAGTTGAGCCGGATTGTTTTGTTGCCCAGGCAACAGGGAGATAACAAGGCGCTGACACGCACGGCAGGGCCGAGCTTGCGTGACAAGCGCCGATCCACGCCTCTGCGCTTGCGTGTGGATGCTGTCAGGCGGAATGTTGACACGTTGTCAGGCAAAGTCGCGCCACGGGGTCAGCGACCTGTCGGCTGCTGGCGTGGCATGTGCACGGAGAGTGTGTTATCTAAATAAGGCATGTGTACGGTGGTTATCTATTAATAAAGGCCGCGAGGAGGAAACGGGACACTTTGGGGAGTGTGAGAATGTCCCCAAACGTTAAAGTTCCTTGCAGTTCAGGTTTGATTAGACTAATTCAGGATCCCTCTAAAACTTTGTAGGCCTGGTCAACAAACTTTCCAATGCCCTCGCGATCGGTACCTCCTAAATTTTCAGTTCATTAGATACCTCCTTTACTAATTATTTGAAATGGAGGAGATGTGGGCTTCAAAAGAACTGTGACGTGTCGTGCTAATGAAATGTATTGTAAATGTTTATGCCAAAAGAACAATTATCTGTATCTATATAGCCGGTATAACCGCCCTTCGGCGTAACACACCAGCTTCGCAGGCACGCGGCGCGGCAGCAGCTGGTTATATTACACTGAACGACTCATCACACCTAACTTTTGCACATCTATATGCAAGTGTTCTCTGAAACTATCCAGAGAAGACGCCCCTACTGTGCTTGGTGATAACATATTCCACTCTACAATAGTTCTGGGGAAATAGGAATTTTTGAACACATCAATCCTAGGTTGGTAACTCTGGTACTTGAAAGCATGACTGTTTCTAGTTCGTTTTTGAGCTGGTGTTAGATACTTATCAGTCGGTACGTCCACCAGTTTATTGGTCATTTTGTACATCATACAAAGTCTGGACATTTTCCTCCTGTCTTCAAGTGATGTCCACTGCAGATCTGTTTTCATTTTGGTAACACTAGCATCTCTGCTGTAGTTGTTTGTACAGAATCTTATTTTGAATTTTTAAATCTCTTGCCAGTTCGACATTCGTATCATTTTTTGAACATTTTTGCGTCATTTTGTCATATTTCTAGAATTGATAGAGAACTCAAAAGCAAGACGCAACTAAATTCCCTTATTCCTTGTAGCCTACTCGGAAGTAATCAAGCCACATGCACCATTAAAACGTGAAGACATTACCTGAATCAATCGTTGCGGTCTGAGATCTGGTCCGCGGAGACTTTCAACACACTTCGGTTACAATTCGAGCGAACCACCGAACGCGTTCCAGCTCATTCCAAGGTTCGTCGGAACGTTGCCTTGGGCAAACTGGCGGGGTGGGAAGTGTGCGTATTTCAAGACGTCCTAACTGCACAGCAAAGTCGCATCTATATGTTAAATGACGGTGCGGATTGAAATATGCTAGATTCAAGTCACAATGTAGATAGATGGCCAAACACACTTTGACTTTTACTCCCTTTAAGGATGGGGTATTGGGTCCTGAGTTTATGGCCTTGTCGACAGTGGCGTATTGCCAGCACATGTTACCAGGCAACTACGCTAAACGCTAGTGCCTATCAGACTCAAAGTTTTGGAAAAATTGGTATGAATCGGCCGAAAAGAAACAGAATGATATTTTCAGTGGCCAATTTCTACTGCAATTGTATTTTTCAGTGAGTATGGAGTTAGAGACTAGCAGCACACTGCATTTACAAGCCGTCCCTGCTTTTGCTTGTATTGCTAGCCGGTGACCTGGACCTCTACTCTTTTCGATAAGTGTTGAGGGTTCTTTAACGTGCTCGAGGTGTGGCTGTCCTCCAACACGGGACCTTCATTCCTAACTGAAGTTAGGTACTCATTTTCTGTAAGGAAAATTAAGTAAGCAAAGTCATGTAAAGTGCCTTTCCAAAGGGCACAACGTCATAAACAGCCCTCACGTGATGTAGACGGGCGACCTAAATAGGTATCCTCACGGCCCTACCGTCGCGAGGGATAGATTTCTCATTATCTATCGCAACAGGGGCAGTATTGTGGCGCACAGCATTGTGAGTTTGTTCGTTGTTTTTAGGCTCTGATTAAAACGTTGGTAGGAAACCAGAGTGGAACTTCAGCCAATGGTCGAGCAGACGAAATGATCCAACTCTTATCCAAATCTTATCATCACTCTTATCACCACCAGCGCGCAAAAACAGAAACATGACAGCTTTGAACCAGAGAATGTATTGTTAAGCTTCAGGGTTGAAATGTTACATCTTAACAAATCACAATGTGACATGTTACATCCCTGCTTAGGAACTATTCACAATGTGACATCGGTCATTAATGTTACATCCCTGCTCAGGAACTATTCACAATGTGACATCGATCATTAATGTTACATGCCTACAGGAACTATTCACAATGTGACATCGGTCATTAATGTTACATCCCTGCTCAGGAACTATTCACAATGTGACATCGGTCATTAATGTTACATCCCTGCAGGAACTATTCACAATGTGACATCGGTCATTAATGTTACATCCCTGCTCAGGAACTATTCACAATGTGACATCGGTCATTAATGTTATATCCCTGCTCAGGAACTATTCACTATGTGACATCGGTCATTAATGTTACATCCCTGCAGGAACTATTCACAATGTGACATCGGTCATTAATGTTACATCCCTGCAGGAACTATTCACAATGTGACATCGGTCATTAATGTTACATCCCTGCAGGAACTATTCACAATGTGACATCGGTCATTAATGTTACATCCCTGCAGGAACTATTCACAATGTGACATCGGTCATTAATGTTACATCCCTGCAGGAACTATTCACAATGTGGCATTGGTCATTAATGTTACATCCCTGCAGGAACTATTCACAATGTGACATCGGTCATTAATGTTACATCCCTGCAGGAAATATTCACAATGTGACATCGGTCATTAATGTTACATCCCTGCTCAGGAACTATTCACAATGTGACATCGGTCATTAATGTTACATCCCTGCAGGAAATATTCACAATGTGACATCGGTCAATAAGCGTTAAATTAATGGTTACATCCTTACATAATGATGTGCCTGTCAACACGTTGTTGTGGTCAGACGTGTGGATTCAATTGAGAATGTGTAACAGTATCCGTGTTCAAAGCGGCACAGTGCAAACCTGACACGCAGCCGACATGTTGTCTGCTTGGGTTGCCTCTATGGTCGATGACGTCACACCATTCCACTGGTTAGAGGCAGTGCGCATGCTCGAGATAGATGTGATGTTTGCAGCTGAAAATAACAATAAAAAAGTTACAGGTTAAAATGGAAGTTATTTTTGATATCTCGTTTGGGATTTTGTCATTTTTACCAAATTTATTTTCGGGAGTTGGTTACAACTACGTGATAACAAAGTTGGTGATGCTCCTTGCAGTACCGTCACTACCATTGCCCGAACATTGTCTACATTGATCAAAGGGATCCGCCCAAACTGGCCTGATTTTCCTTCCTCCATTCTTCAATCACATACAGATTAATAAAACTTTGTCATTGTTGCGATATTTAAAAAACTCCGCTACTGAACGGTTGTATCTTGTTCTCCATTTATGCTTTGATCAACTTCTCGTGCCGATGTGTACTTTGCCATTGTGCCCTGCC
>NW_023365721.1:83201-86191 GCF_000003815.2 Branchiostoma floridae
TACAGACATAACCTGTTACAGCACCTCCACACACCCTTCTCTGTAAGCACAGCACAGACATAACCTGTTACAGCACCTCCACATACCCTTCTCTGTAAGCACAGACATAACCTGTTACAGCACCTCCACATACCCTTCTCTGTAAGCACAGACATAACCTGTTACAGCACCTCCACACACCCTTCTCTGTAAGCACAGACATAACCTGTTACAGAACCTCCACACACCCTTCTCTGTAAGCACAGACATAACCTGTTACAGAACCTCCACACACCCTTCTCTGTAAGCACAGCACAGACATAACCTGTTACAGCACCTCCACATACCCTTCTCTGTAAGCACAGCACAGACATAACCTGTTACAGCACCTCCACACACCCTTCTCTGTAAGCACAGCACAGACATAACCTGTTACAGCACCTCCACATACCCTATCAACGTCTGTTGTATGGACGATGATTAAATGATATAATTTATTCAAACTTAAACCTTGCATGATTAATAGGAAGCGCTTATAACACATCAGTTATGAAAGGGGGCTAGAACTCTGGGTTGGTTGTGTAACACTCACGTGAATCCGTCGATGATGATGTCATCGATGTCGTCTGCCAGCGAGCTGTTTCCGAACATCTCCCACAGCTGTAATATATGATGTAACATGTCATATCAGCCCGTACATCTCCCACAGCTGTAATATATGATATAACATGTCATATCAGCCCGTACATCTCCCACAGCTGTAATATATGGTATAACATGTCATATCAGCCCGTACATCACCCACAGCTGTAATATATGGTATAACATGTCATATCAGCCCGTACATCTCCCAGAGCTGTAATATATGATATAACATGTCATATCAGCCCGTACATCTCCCAGAGCTGTAATATATGATATAACATGTCATATCAGCCCGTACATCTCCCACAGCTGTAATATATGATATAACATGTCATATCAGCCCGTACATCTCCCACAGCTGTAATATATGATATAACATGTCATATCAGCCCGTACATCTCCCACAGTCTGTAATATATAGCCCAGTACATATCCGCTTTACCGGGGCACAGAGCGTCAAGTTCCGGTACACTGCCGTGGTGTTGTCCATGAGACCGTCCGTCCAGTTATATCCTTCCTGCAAATACGTAAGGGAACAGGACAGTTATAGCCTGTAACAAGTACGGAAACAAGACAGTTATAGTCTGTAACAAGTACGGAAACTGGACAGTTATAGCCTGTAACAAGTACGGAAACAGGGCAGTTATAGCCTGCAACACGTACGGAATCAGGGCAGTTATAGCCTGTAACAAGTACGGAAACAGGACAGTTATAGCCTGTAACAAGTACGGAAACTGGACAGTTATAGCCTGTAACAAGTACGGAAACAGGGCAGTTATAGCCTGCAATACGTACGGAATCAGGGCAGTTATAGCCTGTAACAAGTACGGAAACAGGACAGTTATAGCCTGTAACAAGTACGGAAACAGGACAGTTATAGCCTGTAACAAGTACGGAAACAGGGCAGTTATAGCCTGTAACAAGAACGGAAATAGGACAGTTAAAGCCTGTAACAAGAACGGAAATAGGACAGTTAAAGCCTACAACACGTACGGAAACAGGACAGTTATAGTCTGTAACACGTACGGAAACAGGACAGTTATAGTCTGCAATACGTACGGAAACAGGGCAGTTATAGCCTGTTACAAGTACGGAAACAGGACAGATATAGCCTGCAACACGTACGGAAACAGGACAGTTATAGCCTGCAATACGTAAGGGAACAGGACAGTTATAGTCTGTAACACATAAGGAAACAGGGCAGTTATAGCGTGTAACGCGTCAGGAAACCTACCAGTATTTTGAAGTCTAACAGAAATCCCTCCAGAGGCTCAGCAGTGGTCCAGCCCGATGACGTGTCTGTGGAACTTTCCTCTGCTGCGTTACCTGCGTGAGACAAGCCGGGCAAATCAACCACGTGACATGCCAACAAATCTACCACGTGACATGCCAACAGATCTCTGCACTGTATGTACAAAACGGCTCCATGAGCAAAGCTGCGAAAGTCCCTACTAAGAAAACGGTCAGAACTGCAACATTACATATCCATTATTGTGAGGTGCCAATCATCGCCCACATGTTGTAACAAACCCATGTTGTAACAAGCCCACATGTGGAGGTGCATTAGAACAAAGTTCGAGGACATGTCTAACAGGAGAAGCACTGGCAAAGGCTATTGTCTTGCCCACCTGTGGAGAAACCCTGACTCACCTGTGGATGACTCCAGGCCTTCTGTTGGCAGCACTTCAGTGGAAGGCTGTCCAGAGGAGGCGTCTGTTGCTATGGCGACGTGTGTTGGTCTAGTTAAGATATTTTCTGTAGAAGCAGGGTCCACTCCGGGTCTTGACGTTGGCGTTGAAGACAAATCTCGGGACGTCAAAGCGTTATTGCGGGAAGATGTTGATGTCCACGTCTGAGGGGTCGTCATTTCAGATTGGTTTGTAGACTTGCCCCCTGTGCTGGATACTGTAGATAGGGTACCTGTGGCTTGCTTAGCCGTACTTGTGGCTTGTGCAGTGTCCTTAGTGGTAGGGTGTGTTGTTGTTGTTAATACAGCCGGCTGAGCCGTACTTGTGGCTTGTGTAGTGTCCTTAGTGGTAGGGTGTGTTGTTGTTGTTAATATAGCCGGCTGAACCGTACTTGTGGCTTGTGTAGTGTCCTTAGTGGTAGGGTGTGTTGTTGTTGTTAGTACAACCGGCTGAGCCGTACTTGTGGCTTGTGTAGTGTCCTTAGTGGTAGGGTGTGTTGTTGTTGTTGTTAATACAGCCGACTGAGCCGTACTTGCGGCTTGTGTAGTGCCCTTAGGGGTAGGGTGTGTTGTTGTTGTTAGTATTTTTTTCTGAGCCGTACTTGTGGCTTGTGTAGTGTCCTTAGTGGAAGGGCGTGTTGTTGTTGTTAATACAGCCGGCTGAGCCGTACTTGTGGCT
>NW_023365721.1:86291-87804 GCF_000003815.2 Branchiostoma floridae
GTAGTGTCCTTAGTGGTAGTGTCTGTTGCTGTTGTTAATACAGCCGGCTGAGCCGTACTTGTGGCTTGAGTAGTGCCCTTAGTGGTAGGTTTTGTTGTTGTAAATACAGCCGGCTGAGCCGTACTTGTGGCTTGTGTAGTGTCATTAGTGGTAGGGTTTGTTGTTGTTAGTACAGCCGGCTGAGCCGTACTTGTGGCTTGTGTAGTGTCCTTAGTGGTAGTGTGTGTTGTTGTTAGTACAGCCGGCTGAGCCGTACTTGTGGCTTGTGTAGTGCCCTTAGTGGTAGGGTGTGTTGTTGTTAGTACAGCCGGCTGAGCCGTACTTGTGGCTTGTGTAGTGTCCTTAGTGGTAGTGTGTGTTGTTGTTAGTACAGCCGGCTGAGCCGTACTTGTGGCTTGTGTAGTGCCCTTAGTGGTAGGGTGTGTTGTTGTTAGTACAGCCGGCTGAGCCGTACTTGTGACTTGTGTAGTGTCCTTAGTGGTAGGGTGTGTTGTTGATACAGCCGGCTGAGCCGTACTTATGGCTTGTGTAGTGTCCTTAGTGGTAGGGTGTGTTGTTGTTAGTACAGCCAGCTGAGTCGTACTTGTGGCTTGTGTAGTGTCCTTAGTGGTAGGGTGTGTTGTTGTTAATACAGCCAGCTGAGCCGTACTTGTGGCTTGTGTAGTGTCCTTAGTGGTAGGGTGTGTTTTTGTTAATACAGCCGGCTGAGCCGTACTTGTGGCTTGTGTAGTGCCCTTAGTGGTAGGGTGTGTTGTTGTTGTTAATACAGCCGGCTGAGCCGTACTTGTGGCTTGTGTAGTGCCCTTAGTGGTAGGGTGTGTTGCTGTTGTTAATACAGCAGGCTGAGCCGTACTTGTGGCTTGTGTAGTGTCCTTAGTGGTAGGGTGTGTTGTTGTTGTTAATACAGCAGGCTGAGCCGTACTTGTGGCTTGTGTAGTGTCCTTAGTGGTAGGGTGTGTTGCTGTTGTTAATACAGCCGGCTGAGCCGTACTTGTGGCTTGTGTAGTGTCCTTAGTGGTAGGGTGTGTTGTTGTTGTTAGTACAACCGGCTGAGCCGTACTTGTGGCTTGTGTAGTGTCCTTAGTGGTAGGGTGTGTTGTTGTTGTTGTTAATACAGCCGACTGAGCCGTACTTGCGGCTTGTGTAGTGCCCTTAGGGGTAGGGTGTGTTGTTGTTGTTAGTACAGCCGGCTGAGCCGTACTTGTGGCTTGTGTAGTGTCCTTAGTGGTAGGGTGTGTTGTTGTTGTTAATACAGCCGGCTGAGCCGTACTTGTGGCTTGTGTAGTGTCCTTAGTGGTAGGGTGTGTTGTTGTTGTTGCTGTTAATACAGCCGGCTGAACCGTACTTGTGGCTTGTGTAGTGTCCTTAGTGGTAAGATCTGTTGTTGTTGTTAATAAAGCCGGCTGAGCCGTACTTGTGGCTTGTGTAGTGTCCTTAGTGGTAGGGTGTGTTGTTGTTGTTAATACAGCCGGCTGAGCCGTACTTGTGGCTTGTGTAGTGTCCTTAGCGGTAG
>NW_023365721.1:89525-89888 GCF_000003815.2 Branchiostoma floridae
CTTAGTGGTAGGGTGTGTTGTTGTAAATACAGCCGGCTGAGCCGTACTTGTGGCTTGTGTAGTGTCCTTAGTGGTAGGGTGTGTTGTTGTAAATACAGCCGGCTGAGCCGTACTTGTGGCTTGTGTAGTGTCCTTAGTGGTAGGGTGTGTTGTTGTTTTTAGTACAGCCGGCTGAGCCGTACTTGTGGCTTGTGTAGTGTCCTTAGTGGTAGGGGGTGTTGTTGTTAATACAGCAGGCTGAATGGTACTTGTGGCTTGTGTAGTGTCCTTAGTGGTAGGGTGTGTTGTTGTTGTTAGTACAACCGGCTGAGACGTACTTGTGGCTTGTGTAGTGTCCTTAGTGGTAGGGTGTGTTGTTGTTGT
>NW_023365721.1:90463-115363 GCF_000003815.2 Branchiostoma floridae
TACTTGTGGCTTGTGTAGTGTCCTTAGTGGTAGGATGTGTTTTTGTTGTATTTGTTAATACAGCCGGCAGAGCCGTACTTGTGGCTTGTGTAGTGTCCTTAGTGGTAGGGTGTGTTGTTGTTAGTACAGCCGGCTGAGCCGTACTTGTGGCTTGTGTAGTGTATTTAGTGGTAGGGTGTGTTGTTGTTGATAATACAGCCGGCTGAGCCGTACTTGTGGCTTGTGTAGTGCCCTTAGTGGTAGGGTGTGTTGTTGTTGATAATACAGCCGGCTGAGCCGTACTTGCGGCTTTCTCAGTTGCTGAGCTGTTTTGGCGTGGTGTGTTGGTTGGCGGTGTTGGTGTAGCGGTACTTTTTGTGAGTGCGGGTTGTTCTGTAGTAGTGACTCCGGGTGGTTTGTTGGTTGGCGGTGTTGGTGTAGCGGTACTTTTTGTGAGTGCGGGTTGTTCTGTAGTAGTGACTCCGGGTGAGCTGTAGTGGCGAGGGTCGGTGGTTGGTGGTGTTGCTGTACTTTTTGTGAGTGTGGATTGGTCTGTAGTAATGACTCTTTGTGAGCTGTAGTGGCGAGGGGTGGTTGCTGGTGAGGTTGATGTTGCTGTTGTTGCTGTTGTGAGTGCGGATTGATCTGTATGAGTGACACCGATTGAGGTATAGTGGCGAGCGGCGGTGGTTGCTGAGGTTGTTGGTCGGGTATTTGTTGGTGAGATTGTTGTTTTTGTTGTTGCTGGTGCTGTTGTTGTGAGTGCTGATTGTTCTGACGAAAGAACTTTTGCTGAGGTGTGATACCGAGAGGTGGCAGCTTGTGCGGCTGTGACGTCGTTACTGGCTGGAGCCCTGGTCCCATCCGGAGAGTCTGTTTGTGCCTTCCTGACAGCAGTGGTCTGGTCTGACGCCGGGCGGTCAGTCTGCACGGGGCGGTCCGTCTGCACGGCTTCTCCCGGAGAAATGTCTGCCATTAAAAGGGACGAAAAACATTAATGATACTACAGTTTTGATCCGATATGCATCCTTGGTCCTGAAGTAGCTATGTGCCTGTATGTGGCTTACCACGTGCCTGTATGTGGCTTACCATGTGCCTGTATGTGGCTTACCACGTGCCTGTATGTTGCTTACCATGTGCCTGTATGTGGCTAATTGCGTACCTGTATGTGGCTTACCACGTGCCTGTATGTGGCTTACCACGTGCCTGTATGTGGCTTACCATGCGCCTGTATGTGGCTTACCACGTGCCTGTATGTGGCTTGCCACGTGCCTGTATGTGGCTTGCCACGTGCCTGTATGTGGCTAATTGCGTACCTGTATGTGGCTTACCATGTGCCTCTATGTGGCTTACCACGTGCTTGTATGTGGCTTACCACGTGCCTGTATGTGGCTTACCATGTGCCTGTATGTGGCTTACCACGTACCTGTATGTGGCTTACCACCGTCACCACGGCACTGCCTCTTCTGCAGACACAACAAACAAAAAAACAAACAAACAAATAAACAAGCACCGTCACCACGGCACTGCCTCTTCTGAAGACACAACAAACAAACAAACAAACAAATAAACAAGCACCGTCACCACGGCACTGCATCTTCTGCAGACACAACAAACAAACAAACAAATAAACAAGCACCGTCACCACGACACTGCCTCTTCTGCAGACAAAACAAACAAACAAACAAACAAATAAACAAGCACCGTCACCACGACACTGCCTCTTCTGCAGACACAACAAACAAACAAATAAACACCATCACCACGATACTGCCTCTTCTGCAGACACAACAAACAAACAAGCAAACAAACAAATAAACAAGCACCGTCACCACAACACTGCCTCTTCTACAGACACAACAAACAAACAAACAAACAAACACCGTCACCACGACACTGCCTCTTCTACAGACACAACAAACAAATAAACAAACACCGTCACCACGACACTGCCTCTTCTGCAGACACAACAAATAAACAAATTAACACCGTCACCACTACACTGCTTCTTCTATAGACACAACAAATAAACAAACAAACAAACAAACACCGTTACCACGACACTACCTCTTCTGCACAGATAACCAACTAACTTACGCCGTCACTGACGTTACCTGAGTTCGCGGACATAGATGTTCCGGCACTGACTGGACACTGTGCTGTTGCTGTACACCTCCTGGAGCTGAACAATAATATGCATATGTGTAAACCCTTGCATTTGTGTAAACCCTTGCATGTGTGTAAACCCTTTCATGTGTGTACACCCTTGCATGTGTGTAAATCATTGCATGTGTGTAAAGCATTTTAACATGTTCAAGAAGAATGGAGTTGGTTACTGACTCACTCACGCAAACCCAACAGTGACGTGCTCACCAATGTCAGAAGAGTCCACTGGAGACACAGGAAAGCTGACGAGTTGTTGTTGAGGAAGTTTTCTGTCCAGGTTACGCCGCTGATGATTCTGAAGTTCAGGTCCAAGTTCGTATCTCCTGCTGGGCGGTGGGTGGTTGTGGTGTGCTCGCGTTGCCACAAGGGAACCACATCTGGCGCATGGACAGAAATGTGACATTAACGCCTGTAGAAACTGCCCGGACCTTGGTGACACGAAGGAACATGAATTCCTGTCTATCATGAGTTTGGAGGGCTGCTTTCATAGGCCGAGCAGGAAAGAAATGGGCATCCTGATAACATTTGATAACTAGGCGGACTGGAAACAATCATCTGTACATCACTGGACGCCATACCTGCACAAGCAGACGTGTTCCCTCTCAGACAGACACAGCCTGTGTCAGTGGCGGTCTCATCGTTGTCACAGTGCGGGAAGAGCGCCCGTCTCAGCACAGAGCACGTGTCGGGACATGGGTCAGCACAGGGTCTGTACAAACACAGGCAGACACGTCAGGGGGACATGCAGGCAGACACGTCAGCTGAACATACAGGCAGGCATGCCAGGGGAACATACAGGCAGGCATATCAGAGGAATCTACAGACACGTCAGAGGAACATACAGGCAGACACGTCAGAGGAGCATACAGGCAGACACGTCAGGGGAACATACAGGCAGACACGTCAGGAGAACATAAAGACACGTCAGGGGAACATACAGGCAGACACGTCCGGAGAGCATACAGACACGTCAGAGGAACATACAGGCAGACACGTCAGGGGAACATGCAGGCAGACACGTCAGGGGAACATGCAGGCAGACACGTCAGGGGAGCATACAGGCAGACACGTCAGGGGAACATACAGGCAGACACGTCAGGGGAACATACAGGCAGACACGTCAGGAGAACATAAAGACACGTCAGGGGAACATACAGGCAGACACGTCAGGAGAACATAAAGACACGTCAGGGGAACATACAGGCAGACACGTCAGGGGAGCATACAGGCAGACACGTCAGGGGAACATACAGGCAGACACGTCAGGAGAGCATACAGGCAGACACGTCAAGGGAACATACAGGCAGACAGGTCAGAGCATACAGGCAGACACGTCAAGGGAACATACAGGCAGACAGGTCAGGGGAACATAAAGACACGTCAGGGGAACATACAGGCAGACAGGTCAGGGGAACATAAAGACACGTCAGGGGAACATACAGGCAGACACGTCAGGGGAACCTAAAGACACGCTAGGGGAAGATACACACACGTCAGAGGAGCATATAGGCCGGCACGCCAGGAGAACTTACAGGTAGACACGTCAGGGGAACCTACAGACACGTCAGAGAAACATACAGGCAGACACGTCAGGAGAACATTAAGACACGTCAGGGGAACATACAGGCAGACAAGCCAGGGGAAGATACGGGCAGAAGATACAGGCACGTCAGATGAGTATACAGGCAGACACCTGTCAGGGGACATACAGGCAGACACGACAGGGACATTTACAGGCAGTCACGTCAGGGGAACAGACAGACACAGGATAGGGGAACATCTCTTGGCGAAGTCTATCCCAATTATCCATACGCATGCGCGTACTTAGTTTCTTCGGCGACTCCGGAGCAGTTCTTTCCGCCGTGCAAGGGAGATGGAGATGTACAGGTGCGCATGCGCATGTGGGTTCGGACCCCATCCGGAGTTTGGACCGCATCCGGAGTTTGGACCCTGTCCGGACAGCTACATCTGCTCCAGGGTGTCCATGGACCCCAGCTGCCATCAACTGTACACAGACAAGTTGGTCAGTTCCCATTTAGTTACCATTTTTAAAAGCCTTTCTGCCATGGCCTTATCTCTAGTGACTATCTTTATCGGCTATCTTTATCATACTTTCTAGAGTACAGTATAGCTATAAGTCAGGTACCCATTTTTACACCTAGTGTAAGGAAAGTCGTATGAAGGAAAGTCGTATGAAGGAAAGTCGTATGAAGTGGCTTTCCCCCGAGGTCGGTAGCATGACAGGATGTGAAGCCAGGACCTTTGACCTCTGGGTTCTGTTCCAAACTCCCCGCGGTTACGTCACACGGCTCCACTCTACTTCATTATGCATGTTTCAAACTGTTCTGTCAAGGGCATCCCGTTAATTGTCTTTGGCATTAGATTTAATAGAAACAAAGACGGTGAGGACCTTTGCAGACGACTCGCGCGCCATGACGCCCAGGACAGGTGCTAGTTGCCAGGACGACGTCGTTGAACACGTGGTCACACTCCGTCAGCCGACGCTCCGTTCCGTTGCATGACGTCAGGTTAAAGACAACAGGATAGACATCATCGGTGACGTCACTCGGCATAGCTGTTGGGTTCAACCATTAATTGTTTTTGACAACCATAATTTCACCTTATGTTTTCTTTTTCCGTTATTGTATACTATGCGCTCTTTCTAATTTTTGCTTTCCGTGTATCAACAGGGGGAACCAACATCAAAGGTAAGGTATAATTGCAATTAGCCTACGGGCATGGATTTCATAGTATCATAATAATCTCCGATACAAACAGTCCAACATGCACTATCAGTTTGTGTAGATGTTGTAATCTGTTCCTGCAGGACACATGTGTTTAAAACATAATCTGTTCCTGCAGGACACATGTGTTTAAAACATAATCTGTTCCTGCAGGACACATGTGTGTAAAACAAAACCTGTTCCTGCCGGACACATGTATGTAAAACAGAACCTGTTCCTGCCGGACACACGTGTGTAAAACATAACCTGTTCCTGCCGGACACATATGTGTAAAACATAACCTGTTCCTGCAGGACACATGTGTGTAAAACATAACCTGTTCCTGCCGGACACATATGTGTAAAACAGAACCTGTTCCTGCCGGACACATATGTGTAAAACATAACCTGTTCCTGCAGGACACACGTGTGTAAAACAGAACCTGTTCCTGCCGGACACATGTGTGTAAAACAGATACAGATACATACCTGTTCCTGCCGGACACATGTGTGTAAAACATAACCTGTTCCTGCCGGACACATATGTGTAAAACAGAACCTGTTCCTGCAGGACACATCACACATGTGTGTAAAACAGAACCTGTTCCTGCCGGACACATGCGTGTAAAACAGAACCTGTTCCTGCAGGACACGTGTGTAAAACAGAACCTGTTCCTGCCGGACACATATATGTAAAACAGAACCTGTTCCTGCCGGACACATATGTGTAAAACATAACCTGTTCCTGCAGGACACACGTGTGTAAAACAGAACCTGTTCCTGCCGGACACACGTGTGTAAAACATAACCTGTTCCTGCCGGACACATGTATGTAAAACAGAACCTGTTCCTGCCGGACACATGTGTGTAAAACAGATACAGATACATACCTGTTCCTGCCGAACACGTGTGTAAAACAGAACCTGTTCCTGCCGGACACATGTGTGTAAAACAGATACAGATACATACCTGTTCCTGCCGAACACGTGTGTAAAACAGAACCTGTTCCTGCCGGACACATGTGTGTAAAACAGAACCTGTTCCTGCCGACACGTGTGTAAAACAGAACCTGTTCCTGCCGGACACATGTACATGTGTGTAAAACAGAACCTGTTCCTGCCGGACACATGTGTGTAAAACAGAACCTGTTCCTGCAGGACACACGTGTGTAAAACAGAACCTGTTCCTGCCGACACGTGTGTAAAACAGAACCTGTTCCTGCCGGACACATGTACATGTGTGTAAAACAGAACCTGTTCCTGCCGGACACATGTGTGTAAAACAGAACCTGTTCCTGCAGGACACACGTGTGTAAAACAGAACCTGTTCCTGCCGACACGTGTGTAAAACAGAACCTGTTCCTGCCGGACAGGTATGTATCCGTATCTGTATGTAAATTATATAAAACATAACCTGCTCCTGCTGGACCCAGGCCAAACTGCCGGCAGGTGACGTCAGCAGCTGCCCTGTTCCAGTCCGCAGCGCACACGTGACCCCAGCGACCGGCCAGGCTGTCGTACATCTGCACGCGGCCCTCCCCAAACTGCGCCCCGCCGGTCAGCCTGGCAGGAGCTGGGGAGGAGAGAACGCCGGGTTAGTGCCGAACTGCGCCCCGCTAAACAGCCTGACAGGAGCTGGGGAGGAGAGAACGCCGGGTTAGTGCCGAACTGCGCCCCGCCGGTCAGCCTGGCAGGAGCTGGGGAGGAGAGAACGCCGGGTTAGTGCCGAACTGCGCCCCGCCGGTCAGCCTGACAGGAGCTTGGGGTGGAGAGAACGCCGGGTTAGCGGGCTAAAAGACGTAATGTGCTGTGGTGTGATTTTGGAGCTGGGTAAAAGACATGCCGTCACAGGAGAAACTCACCGTCACAGGAGAACTCTGGGCAGGCGGAGTCCTGCGTCACGGCACCGATGCATGCTGGGTCTCGGCCGACTGCGCCTGCGTGAAGGCAGCTCCGCTGACGATTTCTCCTTCGTTTGCCACACGGCGCCTGCGCATAACATGTGCTCCAGCTGCTCCACTCCGACCAGACTGTAGCGGAGGCAAAACTGCCACATTACCATCTGCTGAAAACTGCCACATTACCATCTGCTGAAAACTGCCACATTACCATCTGCTGAAAACTGCCACATTATCATCTGCTGAAAACTGCCACATTACCATCTGCTGAAAACTGCCACATTACCATCTGCTGAAAACTGCCACATTACCATCTGCTGAAAACTGCCACATTATCATCTGCTGAAAACTGCCACATTATCATCTGCTGAAAACTGCCACATTACCATCTGCTGAAAACTGCCACATTACCATCTGCTGAAAACTGCTACATTACCATCTGCTGAAAACTGCCACATTACCATCTGCTGAAAACTGCCACATTACCATCTGCTGAAATCAGCCACATTATCATCTGCTGAAAACTGCCACATTACCATCTGCTGAAAACTGCTACATTACCATCTGCTGAAAACTGCCACATTACCATCTGCTGAAAACTGCCACATTACCATCTGCTGAAAACTGCCACATTACATGTGACGTTTTACAGTTTTCTGCATTTCTAAAGGATCAAGAGACTCACACGGACAATACTGCAAGTTGCAAGCCCTGGACTCCCGGCGTTGCCCGAAGCAGCTGTTGGCCGGGTGTCTTCCCGTGCTGCTGGCAGCGTCTGTTCCCGAGCTGTTTGCAGCGGCTGTTCCCGAGCAGGTCCGGCGGCGCCACTGCAGTCCTCCCCCGCAGCTGACGGAACAGCGGCCCCAGGCCTGCCACTCCGACCAACCGGCTTCTCCAACTGGGGCAACAGGAAGTCAAACTAGCTGGCAACTGAGAAACGCGTACCAGCTTACGAGATTGTAACTTAGAAAGTATTCCAGATTTGAAAAAGAACAAATAAGGAATTGAAAAATTGGCAAAATAGAAAATTAAGAAAACAAAAAAATGAAGAAATTGATTGATTGATGATATTAAATAGTTAATAGATAAAAATAAAAGATTAACAAACTTTGAAAATCTAAAAATTTAAGAAACTAGAAATTTAAACATCCGAAAAAAGAACAATGAAGTTTATTATAATTTCAGTATTTAGAAATTTATGAATTGACAAATTCTTCTAAGAATTTTAAATTTGCTTAGTTAAAGATGTTAACATCTTTAAATCTGAACATTTAAAAAGTTAGAATTTTTAATTTTTGAAGTTGAAAACCAATAAGATTTTAAAATCTGAATAATCAATAATCATTAATTTTTTATCTAAAAATGAAAAAGAATTAGAGTGAAAAGTAAAAAATCATCAAATTATAGAAATTTGAAAAAATGGATTGAGAAATGTAGAAAAATCAAAGACTGAAAAAAGAAAAAAACAGATAAACAAACAGCATTTTTGAAAAATTCTGAATTTTTAGAACTTCAAGATATTAGAATTACATAATTGAAACTAACGAGAAATTAACAAATCACAAAAAATTCAAGATTTACAAATGTAATCATTTTAACACAAGCAAAAACATTTAAGTGGATTATTATTCCAGAATTATACACCTTTTACTTTTTTTAATTAAGATTGCCCGGAGAAGGGGGACAGAATGAACGCTCAGATTTGCCATCCTTATGAAACTACTGACGGGAGAGTACCATGTAGTTATGCTTATGGTTATAGAAACTACTGACGGGAGAGTACCATACAAGTATGCTTATAGAAACTACTGACTGGAGAGTACCATACAAGTATGCTTACAGAAACTACTGACTGGAGAGTACCATACAAGTATGCTTATAGAAACTACTGACTGGAGAGTACCATACAAGTATGCTTATAGAAACTACTGACTGGAGAGTACCATACAAGTATGCTTATAGAAACTACTGACTGGAGAGCACCATACAAGTATGCTTATAGAAACTACTGACTGGAGAGTACCATACAAGTATGCTTATAGAAACTACTGACGGGAGAGTACCATGTATAGTTATGCTTATGGTTATAGAAACTACTGACGGGAGAGCACCATACAAGTATGCTTATAGAAACTACTGACTGGAGAGTACCATACAGTTATGTTTATTGAAACTCCTGACGGGAGAGCACCATGCAGTTATGCTCATCCTCTTACCTGGCTGCTCGCAGGTGGGGCCTGTCCACTCCGGACGGCTGCAGAGACAGTAGGCGGTGCTGGGGTCGCCACATCCCCGCCGGCACACGCCGCCGTTACGGCACGCTGCTTCCAGACACGCGCTTCGGTTCGTCTGCTGCTGCTGAGGCGCGATAGGTCGCAATATACACACTTTGCCCTGAGCTCTATAACTCTAGCAATTTGTGCAATAATCTTGCTACTCTAAAACTTATAAGCTGCAAAATGTGCGACAATGGACGTTATATATACTTTTAAGCCTTAAGTTTGTAAATTGTGTTGTGTGCTCACATGACATGCATATATGACAATGTAATACATGTACCCCTGTTTAAGGCCTTAAACCAGGGCCCATTCCTGACAATGTAATACATGTACCCCTGTTTAAGGCCTTAATCCTATCCAGACTGGGCTTTTTGGGCATTCCCTGGCCTGGGGTGGGGGTGGGTGGGAGCGGGGCTCATTCGACCCCCTTCGTATTTTCAAAACGGCTTACTGTACGATCACCAAATTTGGAGGGGGTGATATGCTCGTCGAGGTTTATAATTTCTGAAATTTTCATATCATTATGACGTAATACGACGTAATTATGACGTCATGAATTGATTTTTGGGGCGAAAACGAGGAATTCCCATAATACCTAAATACTTCACACAAAAAGGTACCAATAAAGGTTTCTTATCAATATTTAGGTGATTTAATACTTCTGTTGTCAATAGCCGACGCAGCGACGTCAAAATGACGTCATAAAATGACGTCATCTGTAGTTTAGCTAGCCGCCATCTTGGATTATGAACCTTAATTCTCTTAAGATACATTTTTTCAACATAATGCTAAAACCCCATGAAAATGGATTGAAATGTTCACATGAATGTTCTATGTAAGAGAATACCAAGTAGTGATAAAATCCGAGTGAAAATAAGCTGGTTAAGCTTGTCATCGTGACATTGTGGGCCATCTTGGATTTTGACCAGTTACGTCATCTCATTAGCATAATTGAGAAGTTGCCATTCAGAAACCCGTTGCCATGGCAACACGAAAAATTATAAACTTATTCTTTTTTTGGTTAATTGTTCTATTGTTCTAGCACAAGCCGTTCGGGAGCTATACGACGTCAAAGTTGCCGCAGGCACTTTAACCCCCCCCCCCCCAGTCTCGATAGGGTTAAACCAGGGTCTATCTCTGACAATGTAATACATGTACCCTGTTTAAGGCCTTAAACCAGGGTGCATTCATGGCAATGTAATACATGTACCCCTGTTTAAGGCCTTAAACCAGGGTCCATCTCTGACAATGTAATACATGTACCCCTGTTTAAGCCTTAAACCTGGGTGCATTACCGGCATTTACCCGTATCTACCCAAATTTACTGGGTACATGTAGGTAAATGCAGGTATTTACACACCAATGGTAAGTTTGGTTATTTTATGTACTGATGCCAGTTGTGACACCCACCGTTCGTGGTGTGTAAACATGACACCCACCGTTAGTGGTGTGTAAACATGACACCCACCGTTAGTGGTGTGTAAACATGACACCCACCGTTAGTCATGTGTAAACATGACACCCACCGTTAGTCGTGTGTAAAGATTACACCCACCGTTAGCCGTGTGTAAACATGACACCCACCGTTAGTCATGTGTAAACATGACACCCACCGTTAGTCGTGTGTAAAGATTACACCCACCGTTAGCCGTGTGTAAACATGACACCCACCGTTAGTGGTGTGTAAACATGACACCCACCGTAAGTCGTGTTTAAACATGACACCCACCGTTAGTCATGTGTAAACATGACACCCACCGTTAGCCGTGTGTAAACATGACACCCACCGTTAGCCGTGTGTAAAGATGACACCCACCGTTAGCCGTGTGTAAAGATTACACCCACCGTTAGCCGTGTGTAAACACGCCTGTCGTAGTAGTTGTATCCCGGCCTGGCCACCATGTCCCGCGGGCTCTCGGTCCGGCTGGAGTTGTTAATCTGACAGGAGCGCTGCCACACCAGGTGGTTGTAGGACCTGCAGTTCTGCTGACGACTACAGGCGGCGCTGCACTGCAGCGGGTGCGGGGCGTGAGGCACCAGGCTGACGGTGTGCCCGACCAGAGCGCGGCCCGGTAACGGTCGGGCGGACGGACTGAGCAGCCAGTGCGTGTGGCTGCGGTCAGGCAGCGGGCTGGTGGACCAGTGCGTGTGGCTGCGCACAAGGATGGCCACGGCGCCCAGCAGGTACACGGACAGCGAGACGGGTTCCTGAGACATCGCTGGACGCTGGTCACTTGTCAGACCTACTGTTCCCCCACTTTTCGGAACCACTGCTCCCCCACTATTCAGAACCACTGTCCCCTCACTGGTCACTGCTCCCTCACTGGTCACTGTTCCCCCCACTGGTCACTGTTCCCCCACTGGGACAGAACCAGGGATGGGCTCTGCGGGGCTCGCTGTTCAATCCCACTGTTCACCCCCAATGGACAGAACCAGGGACAGGCTCGGACAGTCTGTGCGAAACTAGCTACAAAGGCACCGTTGTAGCAAAGCGATGGTCAGGCTCTGCGGATCTCGCCACAAAGACATCTGGTATGCTGTGTTATATAGCCATCGATATCACTTTTATTATCATTGTGCGCAGACGGACCTCGTCATGTCGCACGCGAGTGAAAGGCATTTCGTGTAACGGTTGACTTGGAAGCTGGTTCAACCTTTTCTAAGATGTTATGTTGCCATACAGATGGCCGATAAAGGCGGTATTTCAGGCTTGTACCGATCACCATCCCGCCAACATTGGCGTTATCTGACATGGCGCATTCTCTTTCAGGCACCTTGACATTTGATAGGACGGAAATTAAAGGTGAGGGCTCGATCTTGACGTCCATGCACGCGAAAGGGCAAAGTTCACCTCATTGTTATCGACTTGTTTTCTCCGATATTCGAGATTAGATAAGATGACCTATAACATACATGGCAACAGATGGGTGGGAAATGGCAGGGGCACAGCGCCTCGGGTGTGTTTATGTAGCACAGGGGCATGGTGATGATGGGGCAGTAGTGTCAGTAAAAACGGGTGGGGATCTGTGTCGTAGGCTTTTGTCGCAGGCAGATACCTCACGATCACACCGCGCGTTATATCAAATGCCTATGGAAAGTTGGGCATCCGAAACTGGCCCGGCTATGGAAAGTTGGGCATCCCAAACTGGCCCGGCTATAGACAGTTGGACATCCCAAATTGGCCCCGGCTATGGAAAGTTGGGCATCCCAAACTGGCCTCGGCTATGGAAAGTTGGGCATCCCAAACTGGCCTCGGCTATGAACAGTCAGGCATCCCAAACTGGCTTTGGCTATGAACAGTCAGGCATCCCAAGTGTGACATACTGTGCTGGTGTGTGTAACATACTGTGCTGGTGTGTGTAACATACTGTGCTGGTGTGTGTAACATAGTGTGCTGGTGTGTGTAACACACTGTGCTGGTGTGTGTAACACACTGTGCTGGTGTGTGTGACATACTGTGCTGTTGTGTGTAACACACTGTGCTGGTGTGTGTAACACACTGTGCCGGTGTGTGTAACATACTGTGCTGGTGTGTGTAACACACTGTGCCGGTGTGTGTAACACACTGTGCTGGTGTGTGTAACACACTGTGCCGGTGTGTGTAACACACTGTGCCGGTGTGTGTAACATACTGTGCCGGTGTGTGTAACATAGTGTGCTGTTGTGTGTAACATACTGTGCTGGTGTGTGTAATATACTGTGCTGGTGTGTGTAACATAATGTGCTGGTGTGTTAACACACTGTGCTAGTGTGTGTAACACACTGTGCTGTGACTGGGTGTCAGCCTGGCCCGTGTAGGCCCCCTACATGTACATTCCCACTCACTCGTGCGAAATCAGTAAGCACACTCAATACTAGGATACATTGTTGTTAACATGGCAATTCATCATCATTTATACAATTGTAACTCTTGTACACAATTATTCCAGATCCGCCCCGATCCTCCATTTGATCAAAAATGTTACAAATCTCGGCTACTGCTGTTAAGGAACAGCTTTGTTTTCTTTCCATCTCAATCTCACATCATCTGGACCAGCGCATGTCTGATACGGATCTCATGTCTACATGAAGCACAGCAACGAATAATCAAATTGTCGTTACAGCTGACTACAGCTCCTTGCTATATATTTCTTTGACTAGTTCTACTGTGACGTTATCCACAATTGTTCAATACATATTGTAGTGACCACTTGGTTACCATGGTTACCAGCTTGCAACAGACGTCATCAGCGGAATGTGTCCGGAAGTATTTACAGGTGGGGCGTACATGACAGTTCCAAAACGGCGCGGCGGCTGGCGGCGCACTTAAATATCAACACACTGAATCTACTTCTACATGACGATTTGCGCCAACCCCACATCAGTCGCTTGGATGGAACACTAACGAATCCCGTGATTTACTAACGAATCCCGTGATTTACTAACGAATCCCGTGATTTACTAACGAATCCCGGGATTTACTAACGAATCCCGTGATTTACTAACGAATCCCGTGATTTACTAACGAATCCCGTGATTTACTAACGAATCCCGTGATTTACTAACGAATCCCGTGATTTACTAACGAATCCCGTGATTTACTAACGAATCCCGTGATTTACTAACGAATCCCGTGATCTACTAACGAATCCCGGGATTTACTAACGAATCCCGGGATTTACTAACGAATCCCGTGATTTACTAACCAATCCCGTGATTTACTAACCAATCCCGTGATTTACTAACGAATCCCGTGATTTACTAACCAATCCCGTGATTTACTAACGAACCCCGTGATTTACTAACGAATCCCGTGATCTACTAACGAATCCCGTGATTTACTAACGAATCCCGGGATTTACTAACCAATCCCGTGATTTACTAACGAATCCCGTGATTTACTAACGAATCCCGTGATCTACTAACGAATCCCGGGATTTACTAACGAATCCCGTGATTTACTAACGAATCCCGTGATCTACTAACGAATCCCGTGATTTACTAACCAATCCCGTGATTTACTAACCAATCCCGTGATTTACTAACCAATCCCGTGATTTACTAACCAATCCCGTGATTTACTAACCAATCCCGTGATTTACTAACGAATCCCGGGATTTACTAACGAATCCCGTGATTTACTAACCAATCCCGTGATTTACTAACCAATCCCGTGATTTACTAACGAATCCCGTGATTTACTAACGAACCCCGTGATTTACTAACGAATCCCGTGATCTACTAACGAATCCCGTGATTTACTAACGAATCCCGGGATTTACTAACGAATCCCGTGATTTACTAACCAATCCCGTGATTTACTAACGAATCCCGTGATCTACTAACGAATCCCGTGATTTACTAACGAATCCCGGGATTTACTAACGAATCCCGTGATTTACTAACGAATCCCGTGATTTACTAACCAATCCCGTGATTTACTAACGAATCCCGTGATTTACTAACCAATCCCGTGATTTACTAACCAATCCCGTGATTTACTAACGAATCCCGTGATTTACTAACCAATCCCGTGATTTACTAACGAACCCCGTGATTTACTAACGAATCCCGTGATTTATGCTCAAGCAGATCAGTGCAAAACATTAAAGGATCTCTAAAATCTTAGAATATGTAAAAACTAGCTTAGCGATACGGAATATGTAAAAAACTTGCTTATACTTAGCGATACTGCATCGTGACCACTTCTCTTCAGCATAATTGTCCGTGAAATAGCAAAAAAAGGTCTTTCTTACAGCCCAAACGGGTGCTTAAGTTCAGCATCTTGAAGATGCGCATGCGCATCAATACATACAAATCAAAGCATTCTATTGCACTGCTAGTGACGTCATGCTATGTTACATAACACTGAAACGTGCTTCTAATAAAACTCTTCTGCACTAAAGTTTTGCTAAGTACCGATAGCTTCTGCGCATATGGACAGGTAAAACCACATTAAACATTAGTACCGATAGCTTCTGCGCATATGGACAGGTAAAACCACATTAAACATTAGTACCGATAGCTTCTGCGCATATGGACAGGTAAAACCACATTAAACATTAGTACCGATAGCTTCTGCGCATATGGACAGGTAAAACCACATTAAACATTAGTACCGATAGCTTCTGCGCATATGGACAGGTAAAACCACATTAAACATTAGTACCGATAGCTTCTGTGCATATGGACAGGTAAAACCACATTAAACATTAGTACCGATAGCTTCTGCGCATATGGACAGGTAAAACCACATTAAACATTAGTACCGATAGCTTCTGCGCATATGGACAGGTAAAACCACATTAAACATTAGTACCGATAGCTTCTGCGCATATGGACAGGTAAAACCACATTAAACATTAGTATCAATGCAAGTCTGTATCAGCATCTTTGTGAAATGATTTCAAAATATTCACATCTCGGCGTCATTAACAGTCTCCTTATGGTCAGCACAACCATTTACACCGTCTGTACACGCATTGTTCTACATGTCTACCTTTGCACTTAGTAAGTCTATATTCCTACATATGTTATATCATTACCGACTACGTTGCGTTACTACATACACACGGGTAAGACAGGCTCGTGGGGTACAACACTACAGTAGCTCTACTAAACACATGGCAGGAAAGTATCATTAGCTTATCCTACATTCACAATCCTATTATCATAAAATCATCCTTTACAACTATAACTAATGATGTACATCTAGTCCTCTATACAAACGAATGGTCCTACTGTAATAAACATCCGCCATTCCTCAATCCTGCAGAAACTGGCTCTGGAGAGTTCCCCCAATGGCACGGCACTGTGAGTTATGACTGGTTAACACACTCATCAGTTCCTTTCCCGAAGGTTGTCAATGTTAACCAGTCAGCTCACACCCCTCCCCGCCCTCGGGCGCGTCATCAGTTCCTTTCCCGAAGGTTGTCAAGTTAACCAGTCAGCTCACACCCCTCCCCACCCTCGGGCGCGTCATCAGTTCCTTTCCCGAAGGTCACAAATGTCGGTCTGTCCGACAGGCTGCCATGGACGAACCCCACATTCCCCTCCTGGTCACAAAACGTCTCCGCCTCCCTCCCTGCTTCCGCCTGCGTCTCGGAGCCTGGAGCGGGAGTGACAGTGGAGACTCCGGTCTGGAGTACAGGAGCGACTCCGTCAGTGGAGACTCCGGTCTGGAGTACAGGAGCGACTCCGTCAGTGGAGACCCCGGTCTGGAGTACAGGAGCGACTCCGTCAGTGGAGACTCCGGACTGAAGTACTGAAGTGACTTCTTCAGTCGACACCCCAGTCGAAGGCTGGTTCTGAACAGGTTCATTAGGCTGCCTATCATTCTGACAGTCTGCTTCCGAACTGACTTTGGTCTTCACTACCTTAAGTATACATCCTTCCGAATAGTACGTTCCCATTACCACCTCTATACATCCTTCCGAATAGTACGTTCCCATTACTACCTCTTGGTACCGCTTAGTCTTGTCATACTGGGGGCTCCTGCATTCGTCCTCCGTGTCCTCGCTACAAGACATCGCTGCTGTCCCCTCAGGGCTGGACATCGCTGCTGTCCCCTCATCAGGCTGTTCAGGACTGGACATTGCTGCTGTCCCCTCATCCGGGTGTTCAGGACTGGACATCGCTGCTGTCTGGTCATCAGGCTGGTCAGGCCTGGACATTGCTGCTGTCCCCTCATCAGGCTGGTCAGGACTGGGCATCGCTGCTGTCCCCTCAGAACTGGACATCGCTGCTGTCTGGTCATCAGGCTGGTCAGGCCTGGACATTGCTGCTGTCCCCTCATCAGGCTGCTCAGGACTGGAAATTGCTGCTGTCCCCTCAGGACTGGACATTGCTGCTGTCTCCTCATCAGGCTGATCAGGGCTGGACGTTGCTGATATTCCTTCCTCAGGCTGGTCAGGACTGGACATCGCTGCTGTTCCCTCATCTGGCTGGTCAGACCTGGACATTGCTGCTGTCTGGTCATCAGGCTGTTCAGAGCAGCAGCTGCCAGCTGCGCCTTCATCACGGATAATGGTTTGGTGTTCTTCTGGACCGACACTGGACTGATGGATCTCTGCAATTACAACAATTTCCCGGTCCCCAAGTGAAATTCCCTTCTTCTGGCCATTTTGGAGCTGGGCTGTATCTTCGTCCTCCTCTTCGTGCGCGAGCGGGGCGCGCACGATCCCGTCCACGGGCACGGTGACGGGGGACAGCGGCTGGCACAGGGCGTGACTCGCCGTGACAACAACCTTGATGGCATCGCTGTCCTCATCCTGACTGCTCCTGTCCAGTTCGGAGGCCTCGATGTTGTTGGCTTCGTGTTCCAGACTGTCGAACTCCCGAGTGATCTCCAGATTCTCCTTGTCCTCCTGGGTAGGAGTGGTTGCCGGGGAAACTCTCTCTTCCTCTGCCTGCTGAGGATCTTCAGCTTCCCCGTCATCATCGTCTATGTCTACATATTCTTCTTTCTTTGCAAACCGCACAAACTTGGCAGCCTTGGGAGGCGGCCGTGCGCTGTTCTGGCTGGGCTGTGGCTGGCGGAGCGAGAGGAAGGTGGTGGTGTGAGTCTCCTCTCCATCGTCATCTATAAACTTGATGTCCTCGCGAGTCATGCGCGTGGTGGTGCTCAGCTGTTCGCACATGCGCGTGGTGGTGGTCAGCTGTTCGCTCTGCATCTCCTCACGAGACAGGCGTGCAGCAGTGCTGATGACGTCACCGCGAACGACTGGCTCGTAGGGAGAGGACTCGTGTCTGGGGACGGAGGAGTAAATGTTCAACAAACAAACAACAAACATTCAGCAAAGATTAGGCTGTTAAAGTAGGTATAGGGAGAGGACTCGTGTCTGGGGACGGAAGAGTCGGGTGTTCAAACAAACAAACAAACAAAAAAGCATACAGCAAAGAGTATAATTATTGTAAACAATAGTCGGCTAGAAGGCTCAAAGCCAGGTATCACCGACTGACACTGACTGGCGGGTTTAAGTGACTAATAACATGAATCATATAGATCATACCAGGTCATATTACTCATGATTACAGGAGTGCACCTCTATACCTGGGCAAAATGCGAACCCAGCAGGACTATTGATGACTACAGGACAGTTGGTGGGAACTGATTACAGGGCAGTTGGTGGGAACTGATTACAGGACAGTTGGTGGGAACTGATTACAGGACAGTTGGTGGGAACTGATTACAGGACAGTTGGTGGGAACTGGTTATAGGACAGTTGATGGGAACTGATTACAGGACAGTTGGTGGGAACTGATTACAGGACGGTTGGTGGGAACTGATTACAGGACAGTTGGTGGGAACTGATTACAGGACAGTTGGTGGGGACTTACTACAGGACAGTTGGTGGGGACTGATTACAGGACAGTTGGTGGGGACTGATTACAGGACAGTTGGTGGGAACTGATTACAGGACAGTTGATGGGAACTGATTACAGGACAGTTGGTGGGAACTGATTACAGCACAGTTGGTGGGAACTGATTACAGGACAGTTGGTGGAGACTTATTACTGGACAGTTGGTGGGAACTGATTACAGTACAGTTGGTGGGAACTGATTACAGGACAGTTGGTGGGGACTGGTTACAGGACGGTTGGTGGGAACTGACTACAGGGCAGCTGGGAAGTGATTATTACAGGACAGTTGATGGGAACTGGAACCAACTGCACCTCTCTACCTGGGCAGGATGCGGACGGCCCCGGCGCTCTCCAGGGAGAAGTCGTACATCCCGTTGATGTAGGTGGACTCGGAATCCGGACCTTCCGGGTCTTTCCTGGGCAGACGGAACAGGAGAAAGTCAGAGAAGGTAAAATAACGCTGGAACTGATATTGAAGCCTGTCTGGGCCAAGAACTACATCCACTGGCTGAAGTAAGTGTTCTGATATTCAGATGGTGCATTTCTGACATGCACAAGGATGCCTTAAGCTTGTTAAATCTATAATTGCCATCACAACAAAATTCATGCTGGGGGGGAGAGCTAAAACAAGAATAAGGCTTTTGTGGGAACAATTCCACTTTACCCTTCCTTAACAAATTTGGCAACAGACAGAAACGGAACAATCTACCGATGCTTGACTGGCTCACCGTTTGATTTCAATAAAAAGTGTTATTCACAATCACCTGATGGTGTTTGCCTGGAAGCGGAATGACGTCACCGTCTCATACACAGGGAAGTCCCGGAAGCCTTGTGTGGAGTCCTCTTCCTTGTCAGTGGAAGTGGAGTTGCCATTTTCTGCATCGTTCTCCTCTTCATGTGCTTTGCTAGCCGTGTGGCCGTTGGTCATGACGTTGCCATTGATGCAGTCAGAGCTCTCGGCATCTACAGCTGAGTTGACTCGAGCTTCCTCTCTCTTCTCCTCCTCCTGCCGACCAATCAACATCTGCTCCTGTCGACCAGTCACTATCAGCTGTGGGTCAGTCACCATCTGCTCCTGACAACCGGTCAGCATCAGCTCCTGACGACCAGACACCATCTGCTCCTGCCGACCAGACACCATCTGTTCCTGACGAACAGACACCATCTGCTCCTGACGAACAGATACCATCTGTTCCTGACGACCAGTCAACATCTGCTCCTGACGAACAGATACCATCTGTTCCTGACGACCAGTCAACATCTGCTCCTGACGACCAGTCAACATCTGCTCCTGACGATCTGGCACCATCTGCTCCTGACGATCTGGCACCATCTGCTCTTGACGACCACACACCATCTCCTGCTGATCAGTCAACATGTCCTCCTCATCTGCCGACTCCGAGTTGACTGCAGAGTAGAGATCGTCCACAGGTGTGACTCGGTAGATTCCCTCGGGAGGCCCGTCAGAGTCATCTGTGTCTGTACCAGTGCTGTCCTGATGGGGCATGTCAACATTGTCGTGGTCTGATGACTCAGTGCTGTCCTGATGGGACGGCTCAGTGCTGTCCTGGTGGGACGGCTCAGTGCTGTCCTGGTGGGACGGCTCAGTGCTATCCTGGTGGGACGGCTCAGTGCTGTCCTGGTGGGACGGCTCAGTGCTGTCCGGATGGGACGGCTCAGTGCTGTCCTGGTGGGACGGCTCAGTGCTGTCCTGATGGGACGGCTTAGTGCTGTCCTGGTGGGACGGCTCAGTGCTGTCCTGGTGGGACGGCTCAGTGCTGTCCTGGTGGGACGGCTCAGTGCTGTCCAGGTGGGACGGCTCAGTGCTGTCCTGGTGGGTCGGCTCAGTGCTGTCCTGGTTGGACGGCTCAGTGCTGTCCTGGTTGGACGGCTCAGTGCTATGTTGATAGGTTTGGTCCCGGTCTGCACAGCAAGGGAAACCTGGCTCAGGGTCGGGGTTTTGCTCATCTGCAGAGTTTTGACTGTCCTCGGATTTCTCACAGACGGAAAAGCTGACGTGCAGCACATGTTTGTACTCTCCCTCGTCCTGATCTTCCTCTTCCCTGCTTCCCGACTGGTCCTGATGCGCAGCATCCTCCTCCTCCTTGCAGCTTTCTGCCGGGTCCACAGTAGAGTCGAGAAGATGATGGACTTCATCTCCCTGGATCTCTGCCATCACTTCTGCCATGTTGGACCTTTTCACCACGTCACCGCCGTCAGACTCTGCCTTTTTGGTGATTCGAATCTCTTCAAACATCTCCGTGTCGGTGTAGCCGCAGATTTCGTCCTCCAGTTTGAAGGTAACGTGTTTGACCTCCCCCGAGCTTCTGTTTCGCCCCTCAGCCATGGAGCTGCCCCGCCCCTCAGCCATGGAGCTGCCCCGCCCCTCAGCCATGGAGCTGCCCCGCCCATCAGCCATGGAGCTGCCCCGCCCCTCAGCCATGGAGCTGCCCCGCCCCTCATCCATGGAGCTGCCCCGCCCCTCAGCCATGGAGCTGCCCCGCCCCTCAGCCGTGGAGCTGCAAGGTGCTGGTTTCTTGTCTTCGTGTGTGGACGCAGTTGTAGTCTCGGTAAGACCAGGAATGACTGGTGTGACAGGCGATCTGTCCACAATGGCATCAGGGAGAGGCTCCGGTTGGACAAACTCTTTAGGTATTCCATTCACATCTGACCTCCCATGCAGGGAGTCTGCTGCCATGGTGATGACCTCCGACCTGTCCTGTGCGGTTCCTGCTGCCATGGGGTTGACCTCCGACCTCCTCTGGGCAGTTCCGGGGGAACCCTCTGGTGTTGGGGTCACGTCCTCCCCATTCCCTTCCATCACGGTCCCCTCTGAAGTGCACATGATGGGCGGCCTGCGCTTGATGGTGCCTGACGTTTCCGACGTCCAGTAGTCCAGAACAGTCTCGGAGTCGTTGGGAGAAGGGGACCTGTCCTCCTCCAGGGGCATGGGGATGTACTCCACAGTCCCGGGGTGGGGGACGAACTCCGGAGCTCCCGGATTCAGAACAAACTCATCCACGGTGGTGTCGTTAGTCAGGACCTGGTTGGCTGTGTAGGCGGGGAGCACCCTCTCTCCAGTAGGGGGCGCTACTGTGCAGTGAACACTCTCTCCAGTAGGGGGCGTTGTCGTGCAGTTATCCATCTCTCTGCCAGGGGGCTCTGTTGTCTGAGGCTGGAACTCCCGAGCTTCGGGGTTCAGGTGGGAGCCGGGAACATCAGCGACCACATCAGGCACTGCCCCGAGTTTGGGTACAAACTCATCAGCTGTGGCGTTGAAGCTGCCTGGGCAGTTGTCTGCAGACTGGTTCGTGCCGCATGCTGAGTTGTCTAGTTCTGTATGTCGATCCACGGTTCGAGGCTCAACCCTCAGGAAGGTCTGGCCGGATTCGATCCCTTCATTGGCTTCGTTTTGAACAACCTCTTCTGGCGGAGACATGACGTCAGCTTCCGTCAGTCCTGTTGCAGGGCGAGACATGTCCGCCAGGGTCGGGTCCAGCACCAGCTGTGCGCCCTCCCTGCCGGGCACAGCGCTCTCTATCACCACCATGTCCCTGCCCGGCCCTGCGCTACTCTCCAGCACCACCAGGGGGCGCTGCTGCGTGTCTGGAGTGCTCTCAATGACGACCATGTCCTCGTGAATCTGTGAGGCCGACACTGCCTTGCCTCGCCTGCAGGAGAACACGTGCTGGCGCTCCGTGAAGAGCGCCTCCGTGAAGTGTGCGTGCGGGTCGACCGTGTCGCTGGGTTCGGGCAGAGACTCCTCGATGGCGGTTTCCGGCACGAACTCGCTGACTCCCGGCAGGTTGGTGAACATGGGGAGGGGCGACTCCGGCGACATCAGGTCCGCCACCTGGTCGAACTCTGCGTCGGACTCCTGGCCGGACACGTCGGACAGATGCTCGGCGAGTAGATCCTCCACGCCGGTCCCGCACTCCGGCTCCGCCTCCTTCATCAGCAGCATGGGCGGCCGCCCGCGCGGGAACGACACGTTCAGACCGTGCAGCTCCTTCGGGATGTCCGCGGCCGACACGAACACGAACCCGCTGTCGATCTCGGGAGACCCGCCGCTCGCCCCTCCCGACGAGTCGGACTCCTTCAGAGAGTCCTTGGTCGACCCTTCACTCTCCGGGGAGTCCCTCGGCTCGGGAGATTCCTTGGGGTCTGCAGACGGACTTTTCTTCAGGTCAGATTCGGCCTCATGCAGGGATGCCACAAAAATGTCCAACTGATGGGAGACGGTTCCATGGATGGCCTGTGGTTCACTTGGCTGACTGCTCATGTGTTCACCATGGCCCGTCTGAGGCTCACTTTGCTGACTGCTCTTGTCATGTCCACTATGGCCGGTCTGTTGTTCACTTTGCTGACTGCTCATATGTTCACCATGGCCCGTCAGATTGCTCATGTGTTCACCATGGCCGGCCTGTGGTTCACTTGGCCGACTGCTCATGTCATGTCCACTATGGCCCATCTGTTGTTCACTTTGCTGACTGCTCTTGTCATGTCCACTATGGCCGGTCTGTGGTTCATTTTGTTGACTGCTCATGTCGTGCTCCTCTTCAACAGGCTGGAGAGATCGTAGCAACAGGATTTCTTGTCTCTTGTTACTACCGACTTTCCTTTCTGCATGGCCCTGTGCATGACCAACAGTATCACACAAGTCTTCAGACTCTCTGCCTGAGTGTCCCATGTCATCTACAGGAGACGATTCAAACGTATCAGCATGGTTGGTCTGTCTGCTGTCATGGCCTGTCTTTACATCAGTATCAGTTCCAGATGCTGGGTTATTTTCCCCTTGAGATAAACCAGCGTTTCCTTCCTGGCTCAGTGACTGATGTTGGTCTCGCACCACCGCCTGGGCCAGTGACTGCTGTTGGTCTCGCACCATCGCCTGTTCTGCGGGGCTGTCTGTCCTCTCAAGGTGCTGAGAAAAGATCCCATCTGGGGCCTCCTGCACCCCAACTGGTGAATCTGGGGAAATTCTCTCGCTCAAAATCTCCTCCATCTGAGCACTGTCTAGTGACCTGCTCATGAAACTAGCGGCCTCTTCTTCAAAAGACTCCACGGAAGCGCTTCTCAAGTCCCAGCTTGTGCCATATTTGGAACCCTCGTGTTTTGAATCGTATCTGACGGGAGTGTCCGGGGGCTGCCCCATGGACAAGGACCTCAGCGGTGCCTTTGGTCTTTCTGATCTTTTCACTTGTGAGGTTCTCGTTGGCTCTTCATAAGCCTTCCTGACAGACCCTTCCATTGGCTCCATCTTCTCCTGTAGAAAGTCCTTTGCTGATATAGGAGTGATGTCGGGGCTGTCTTCCCGAGACTCAGCAAGGTCCTCCAGACTTTCCCTGTAAGGGACGTCATCATCAGGAGCGACCGTGGGGGTCAGGTCCTCCTCGCTGGGGTCCGCCCTGGTCCAGGGTTCGGACTCGGAGCGCAGCAGGAGTTTGGAGGTGAAGTCGTCTGCAGTGTCCTCTGGTCGGTCTGTGTTGGAGTCGCTGAGGCTGCGCACGCCGCTGGTGTGGTACACGAAGCTGTTGGTGTACTCCCAGGAGGCGTCCATCTCAGCCAGCCTCTCCTCACCATCCTGCTTCTCCTCCGTACCAGCTTCAGACGACATTACAGACGACATCTCATCATCAGCCTCCACGGCTTTCTCCTCCTCCTCCTCCAGAGTGTCATGGTCAGACAGGATGTCAGACTCTGCCCTGCCCAGCTCTGGCCTCACGTCTTCCAGCTCTGGTGCATCCCCCAGCTGTCCGGCACTGCCCACCTCTGGTCCATCTGCCAGCTGTCCAGCACTGCCCAGCTCTGGTCCATCTGCCATGCCAGGAACATTACCTGATGATGAGGTCTCCTGAATAGTCTCTGTCTCTGCTGTGCGAGGCATAAAAAGCTCTTCCTCATCAGACAGCTCAGCTGGCGGCCCTGCTGTCAGCTGCTGTTCCCCATCAGACAGCTCAGCTGGCGGCTCCAATCTCAGCTGCTGTTCCCCATCAGACACCTCAGCTGGCGGCTTCAATGTCAGCTGCTGGTCCCCATCAGACACCTCAGCTGGCGGCTCCAATGTTAGCTGCTGTTCCCCATCAGACAGCTCAGCTGAGAGCCCTGCTGTCTGCTGCTGTTCCCCATCAGAAATATCAACTGGCGGTTCTGCTATTGGCTGCTCAGCTGGCGGCTCTGCTGTTTGCTGCTGTTCCTCATCAGAAATATCAACTGGTGGCTCTGCTGTCTGCTGCTGTTCCCCATCAGAAATAGCAACTGGCGGTTCTGCTATTGGCTGCTCAGCTGACGGCTCTGGTGTTTGCTGCTGTTCTCCATCAGAGATATCAACTGGCGGCTTTACTAGCTGCTGCTGTTCCCCATCAGACACCTCAGCTGACGGCTCTGGTGTTTGCTGCTGCTCCCAAACAGAAACCTCAGCTGTCTTCTGCTCGAAGCTGGAGGAAGCAACGAAAGCCTCTAGTCTCATGAGCTTATTCTGGTCATCCACAGACTCAATATGCGCAACATCATCT